>NW_007730341.1:36434-41243 GCF_000696425.1 Galeopterus variegatus
AGGCGGATGTACTAACCGGGGCGGGGGGGAAGAAGATATAACAACTATACTTCCATGAAGTTGTTACAACAAGCAAACGGAAAGGACATTCTTGGGGGGGAGGGGAGAGAGGGAGGAGGGAGGGAGGTGTCTGTGACGGGCCATAATATTCATATACAGTTATATTGACAAAATAAAAAAAAAAAAAAAAAAAGGAATAGTTTCTTTATGTATGGTTACATACATACACACAGGGGAAAGACTTTCACAATATTAATCTAAGGTCCCACATTAATAACTTATATAATATGAAGAGTAAAATAGGACCAGGACAAAAAGAAACTAGAGAATAAGAATAAAAGCAGAAATCATTGTATTTAAAAGCAGAACAGTTACCAAGAAAATCAATGAAACAAATATTTGGTTGATTAAACAAAACAAACAAACAAAAAAAGAAAAACAAAAAATCATAAAGTGGATTAAGTTCTAGCAAGACAGACAAAAAAAGAGAAAAGACACAAATTACCAGTATTGGGACTGAGACAGGAAATATCAACATAGACACTACAGGCATCAAACTTACAGTCAAGTAACATGCGAAGAATTCTATATACCTAAACTTGATAATTTAGATGCATTAAATCACTTCCTTTAGAAATGAAAGCTTACTGGGCCAGCCCCATGGCTCACTAGGGAGAGTGCGGTGCAGGTAGCACTGAGGCCACGGGTTCAGATCCTATATAGGGATGGCCGGTGCGCTCACTAGCTGAGCATGGTGCAGATAACACCATGCCGAGGGTTGCGATCCCCCTTACTGGTCAATAATAAAAAAAATATTTGAATTGCTCTGTAATTCTAGGGAATTTGAATTGGTAATTTAAAAGCCCCCCAAAATAAATCCCCAGGTTTATGTGATTTCAATGAAGAAATCTACCAAATATTTAAAGAATAATTAACATCAATTACAATTTTTTTTTTTTTCCTTTTTCCGTGTCCGGCAACGGATCGCAACCCTCAGTGTTGCCCTCGTACCGGACCGGGACCGGCAACGGGATCGCAACCCTCGGTGTCGCTCCCGCGCCTCACTCAGCCAGTGAGAGGGAACCGGTCTGTATGTGGGATCCGAACCCCCGGCGGGAGCGCCGCCACGCTCCCAAGCGGCGCACTACAACAGTGCGCCACCAGGCCGGCCCAACATCAATTACAATTTTGACAGTATCAAAAAGAATAATATAGAACAACATTCATCATGAATATAGGCACAAAAATCTTCAATAAATTATTATTAAATAGAATTCAGCAAAATATAAAAAGATTAAAAACCACAAAAAGTTAAAACTAATAAGAATTCAGTAAAGTCACAGAGTACAAAACAAATATACAAAAATTACCTTTGTCTCTATACACAAAGGATGACCTATCCAAAAATGAAATTAAAAAGGAAATTCCAATTACAGCAACATCTCAAAAATAAAATACTTAGGAATAAACTTAGCCAAGGATGAGAAATCTTTGTATACTGAAAGTTACAAGATTGACAAAATAAATAATCGGGAAGCCACTATGGAAATCATATGGAGTTTCCTCAAAAAATTACAAATAGAATTACCATTTGAATTAGCATTACCACTCTGAGTATATATCCAAAGAAATTAAAATCTGGATCTCAAAGAGATATCTGCACTCTCATGTTCATTGCAAATTTATTCAAAATAGTCAAAACATGGAAATAATCTAAATGTTCATCGAGAGACAAATGGATAAAGAAAATGTGGCATATACATGCAAAGGAATATTATTCAGCTTTAAATAAAAAAAGGAAATCCTTCCATTTATGACAACATAGACATGAAAGGCATTATGCTGAATGATATAAGCCAAAGAAAGAGAAATATTGTGTGATCTCAGTTATACGTGGAATCTATAATAGTTAAACACATCAAAGCAGAGTAGAATAATGGTTGACAAGGGCTAGAGAAAGGGGGAAATGGGGAGTGTTGGTCAAATTCTACAAAGTTTTACTTTTGAAAAATAAAGATCTGAAGACTTACTCTACAAAATAGGGCCTATAATTAACAATATTGTGTCTTATAATTAAAAATTTGCTAAGAAGAATCTTTTGGAGGTGATGAATTAGTTTATGGCATTGAAAACGATGGTAGTTTGATGGTTTTGTGCTTGTACTTATATGACCAAGCACATCAAGTTGTATAAATTAAATATTTAAAGTTTTGTTTGTCAGTTACACCTCACTAAAGTGGTAAAAATTAAATACATACATACATATATGATTACAAAAATTTAAAAAAATAAAATATAAATTAACAAAAAGTAAAATAAAACATAAATTAGCCAAATAATGATACATTGATCTTCAAAAATTAAAAACCTTGTGCTGTGAAAGACCCTGCTAAGAAGACGAAAAAGACCAAGGTACAAAGTGCAAGAAAAATATTTTCAAAACACATGTTTGACAAAAACTAGTATCTAGAATATGTAAAGAACTTTCAAAACTCAATAATAAAATGGTAAAAATTCCAATTAGAAAATGGGCAAAATATATGAGATTTCTCAAAAAAGACAATATATACATGACAAATAAGCACATGAAAACATGTTAAACATCATAGCCAGTAGGGAAATATAAATTTATATAACAGTGATATATCAGTACACACCTATGTGAATAGCTAAAATTGGCGGGAAGAGGAATGGGTAAAGGGTCATGAAAATCAACTACAATGTATATTGAGAAGTTAAAATAAAATAATAATAATAAAACAGAAAAAATTGTATTTAAAAATAGTGACAACACCAAATGCTGGTGAGGATGTGGAGAAAACTGGATCATTCTGTGTTACTGGTGGGAAGATAAAACAGGAGAGACACTCCAGAAATTAGATTGACCATTTATCTGAAAAAATCTAAACCTGTAACTAAAATATAACCAACAATTGCACATTTGGGAATTTATCCCAGAGAAATAAAGAATTATTTCCTGAACTCAATTATTGCTGTATCAAACTGTTGATTAATAATGATTGAATAGCTATTTTCTTTATCCAAGAAGTATAAACCTGTACTTAAATATTTAGCAATCTTATTTACAATGTGCAAAAACTAGAAACAACACACACACCCTCCAATGGGTGAATGGTTAAACAAAATTTGGTACATTCATACTATGAAATATTTGTAAGCAATGAAAAGAATTACAGTACAGAGACACAACAGTATGGATAAATCTCCAGAGAATTATGCTGAATGAAAATAAGCCAGTCCTAAAAGGTTGTATAGAGTAAATGAATTGATTTATATAATGTACTTGAAATGACGAAATTATAGAGATGGAGAACAGATTAGTGGTTGCCTGGGTGGTGCTATAAAAGAGCAAAATGAGAGAACCTAGGGGTGATGGAACTAACTTTTGACTACTTTAATGTCAATATCCTAATTATGATGTTTTTCTATGAGTTTGAAAGATGGTATTACTGTGGAAAACTGAGTAAAGAATGCATAGTAGCTATATTATTTCTTACAACTGCTTGTGAATATACAATTATCCCAAAATCATTTTAAAAATTTAATTAAAATAAAATCAATTATTATTTTTCTCTCATTGATTCAGATATTGATTGGATGCTGGTTTCAAGCAGTGAGACTGGATTTAGTCTTCCTTCTCATTTGCAGCATTGCTAGTTTCCTTTATTTATCAATAATTGAACATTCAGCTGCTATTGCCTGCTTCCATATCTAGGCTACAGCAAGTTGTGTTCTCTCCTATGTTTACCATTTTTAATTTCTGTTCCCTTTTTAGGTCCATGAAGATATTAATCTTGTTTTTGAGCCCTGCCATTTTTTTTATTTTGTGTTTTTTACAAAAATGAGTATCTGTATTTCTACATGTCTATATTTACATGTATTTTGTATATCAATATCTATGTCTATCTATCAGTTATCTATCTAAATTTATTTGGAAAAAAGTAGGTGCTTCAACGTGTTTATTACTGTGCCATCTTGATGGGAAGAATCTAAATAAGAACGTAAATATTTACAAAATTCATCAGCCCAGTATCCTTGTGTAACAGGGAATATAACATAATATATGTTGTAGCTACTAATCTTCAGAACAGAAAATGTTTTTAGCACCTGAGTTTAAAAGCTTACAGTTTAGTTGCTTGAAGTAAATGGTGGCTATTTGAGATACCAAAATGTTCTTACACAATGTGTGGGAGAAGTGGATGCAGAAATATCCTCCCAGAAGGATGACAAAAGATCAGGCAGGGAGCTAGATGAGCATAAAATCAGTAAAGCAGCACTTGATAGATTGTGAAAGTCCATCAAGTGCCAACAAAACAACTGAGAAAACTCTCAGTGATGGCTACAGCATAGATCATTTCTGGTGGTATAAGAAAAAAAAACATCTTTTGGTTCTGATCAAATACAATCTAGTCAAGATGAAGGCATGGCATAGCAACAGAGTGATATTGGACTTGCTACTCAATGGTTGTACTTATTTAATAATTAAAATGTATTCCCTCACAAATATTAGTATGGCACCTACTTAATATTAGATATTGCTCTAGATAATAAGATACAGGAATAAATAAGGTAAACTATTTTTTTTTTTTTACTATTATGGAGCTTAAGTGGTAGCTTAAGAGGCAGAAAATATGCAAGTAAACAAAGGTGTCCCAGAAATAGTGGAATAGTAATAAGAATATTTAAGAACATAGTAATATGATAGAGAGTGTTGAGGAGGAAGAAGGGAGGTATGTTTTAGATTGTTTCTTTTTTTTCCAGCTTTATAGAAATATAATTGATCAATTA
>NW_007730341.1:42190-43546 GCF_000696425.1 Galeopterus variegatus
TTTTCATTTATCCATCAATGGACACTTAAGTTGTTTTCACATTTTGTTTTTATATTTTTATATAAAAATTTTTATTGAAACACACTGATTGTACATATTTATGGGGTACAGTTGTAGCTCAATATACATATACGATGTGTGATGATCTGTTCAGGGTAGTTAGCATATTCACCAATGCAAAGATTAATCATTTCTTTGTAATGTACTCATGTGATCTCGTCTCTTCTAGTAGTTTGGTAGCATGCAATAATCTTTTCATATTTTGGCTGTCGTGAATAAAGCTGCAATGAACACGGGAGTGCAGATATCTCTTCAGGTTATCGATTTATTTTTCTTGGGTGCATACGAAAGGGGAATTTCTGGATTATATTGTAGTTATATTTTAAATTTTTTGAAGAACTTTCATACTGTTTTTCATAATGGCTACACCAATTTACATTTTCACCAACAATATACAAGTCTTCCCTTTCTGCTATACACTCACCAACTCTTGTCTCCTGTCTTTTTGTTAATAGCCATCCTAATGGGTGTGAGGTTATAATTTCATTGTTGTTTTGATTTGCACTTCCCTGTGATTACTGATATTGAGCACATTTCCATATACCTGTTGGCCATTTCTATGTTCTTTTCTGGAAAAATATCTAATCGGGTCCTTTGCCTGTTTTTTAGACAGGATATTTGTTCATTTGGTACCGAGTTGTGTGAGTTCTTTATATATTTTGTTTATTAATTCATCATAAGATATATGGTTTACACAGCAGTGGAAACAATCAGCAAAATGTAAGGGCAACCTAGAGACTGGGAGAAAATATTCGCAAACAATATATTTGATAAGGGGTTAGATTGTTTCTTAAAGGAATAATTTTCTGAAGAGGTAAAAATTTAGCTGAGATCTGGATAAAAAATAAATGGCCCATTAATGAGGCCATCAGGGAAGAAGGCTTTCCAAGTAAAACTAGCAAGTAAAAAATTTTTCTAAAGAAAATTTGCAAGTATATTTGCATCCAAAATATTTGATACATAGGATGAAGACAAAAACATATTTTTGTAAACGTTTTAACTGTAACTATTAAGAATGATGAGCTCCTCTTCACTTCATACTACTCCCAGTTGCTCAGATATATTTTTAGATGTGAAAATTCCTATTTGTACCTGAGAAAAGTGGAACATTAAACTCTGTTGTCATCTCACAATGTATATGTGGATGTTAAACTGCTATGTTTATTTCTGCTAACCTCATGTCCTAAATACTCATCTTAGCAAAAGGTATGAAGAATTTGAAGACTACTTAATGCCTGTAAACAAACCATTTTTATAATGTAAATTTTAAAGAATTTTAACACCTGCTGCAATGGT
>NW_007730341.1:43885-103217 GCF_000696425.1 Galeopterus variegatus
ATCAGGGAAGAAGGCTTTCCAAGTAAAACTAGCAAGTAAAAAATTTTTCTAAAGAAAATTTGCAAGTATATTTGCATCCAAAATATTTGATACATAGGATGAAGACAAAAACATATTTTTGTAAACGTTTTAACTGTA
Source organism: Galeopterus variegatus (assembly GCF_000696425.1). Taxonomy (NCBI): domain Eukaryota; kingdom Metazoa; phylum Chordata; class Mammalia; order Dermoptera; family Cynocephalidae; genus Galeopterus; species Galeopterus variegatus. The sequence continues at coordinate 44,024 of NW_007730341.1, forward strand.
ACTATTAAGAATGATGAGCTCCTCTTCACTTCATACTACTCCCAGTTGCTCAGATATATTTTTAGATGTGAAAATTCCTATTTGTACCTGAGAAAAGTGGAACATTAAACTCTGTTGTCATCTCACAATGTATATGTGGATGTTAAACTGCTATGTTTATTTCTGCTAACCTCATGTCCTAAATACTCATCTTAGCAAAAGGTATGAAGAATTTGAAGACTACTTAATGCCTGTAAACAAACCATTTATGTAAATTTTAAAGAATTTTAACACCTGCTGCAATGGCTAATTTTAGGTGTCAACTAGAGTAAGGAATACCTAGAAACCTTGTAAAGCGTTATTTTGCGGAGTGTCTGTGAAGGTGTTTCCAAAGGAGATTAGCATGTGAGCCTGAGTGGACTGGGTGGGAAAGGTCCTCCTTCAATATGAGCGGGCACCATCTAATCTGCTGGGGGCCCAGAGAGAGCAAAAACATTGGAAAACACAACTCTCTAACTCTGTCTGATGGAGCTGGAATATACTCCTCTCCTGTCTGTGGACATGAGACTCTTCAGCCTTTTGGTTCTAGGACTTATATCAGCACCTTCAGGCTCTCAGGCCTTTGGCCTCAGGCTAAGAAAAGCACCATCAATGTCCCTGTTTCTGAGGTTTTCAGACTTGGACTGAGCACACTGCCAGCATCCAGTTTGCAGAAGCTCTGTTGTGGGACTTGTCAGCCTTCATAATCATGTGAGCCAATTCCTCTAAGAAATCCCCTCTCTTATATTTACATACATATATTATTGGTTCTACCTCTATGGAGAACACTGACTAGTACAGCTAACAACGCTTCCTCATCACAATGTTGGAGTGAGCAGGACTGGAAACCATACTGGGACCTAAAACCACATGGGCACTGAAAGATTTTAAAAGACACATTTTTTTTTTCTTAGCATGTATTTCTCTGAGTTCCCTCTTTTCACATGGATACTTGATATTTTGGACTTTGGTTATGGAGCAATATGACATTACTTACATGAATGTAAAGTTATTCTCCAGCTAGCCTGAAGCTATAGACATGTGCATACTACCCAGACCCTGAGATAAGGACAGGAACAGAAACCAGATGGAACCTTGGAAAGACGTTGCACCTGAGACCTTGCATGAAGCCCTCCCTGCTCATGTCCCCCTCCCTCCTGCTTTTCATTTCCCACATTCCATTCCCTCATCCCCCTCTTTAAAAATGCCTCAGAAAACCTGAGTCTTTGAGATAGGGTTAGTCTGGCTATTCTTCTTTAGGTTTATTGCAGAGATGGGATACTCTAACATCTCTCCTCAGGTAATCAGTATTCCTGAATAAAAGCTGACTTCCATTTTCATCAACATTCGACTTTTATTATTATTATTTTTTTGTCTGAAGGCAGGCAGCCAGAACAGTGAGTTTGATGTCAATTTTAGGGAGGCTCAGCCAGAACTGAGTGGCACCTATAACAAAAATATGTCTGAATAATGAATAATGTTACATTTCATTGGTGATTTTCAGGATGTAAGAATATTAGCTAGTTCATAAATGAACTAACCAATGACTTGGATACCTTCCATAGAGCTGATGTACTGACCACATTTTCACTGAAATAGGTATTCTTTACCATAATTTAAAGATATAGATCACATCTTAGAACCAGTTGACATTATTAATGTGACAGATGGTTAGCAATGGAGAATGGGGCTGTCTAAAGTGGGATGATTAATTCAATCAGGAATAAAGGAAAGAAAAAAAACTAGTTGCCAATATCAAGGTAAAAATCACATCTTAGAACCAGTTGACATTATTGATGTGACAGATGGTTAGCAATGGAGAATGGGGCTGTCTAAAGTAGAGATGATTAATTCAATCAGGAATAAAGGAAAGAAAAAAAACTAGTTGCCAATATCAAGGTAAAAAGTACTAAAAATAAAATGCCACAAATATGAATGAACACATTCTAGCTGTAAAAAGCAACTGAACATCACAAATGTGTTATAAATCAAGAATGCAAAATGCCCCTGTTTGTCACTTCCTTTTTCATAGTTATAATTGACATTATTTTCTAGAAAATTATATTTAATAGTTTTCTTTTAAATTCAGGAAAAATACATAAATATATTCTCAGTATTCAAGTATTGAAAGAAAAAAGATGAAAATCAAAGCCACCTACTCCCCTTAAACCCTCGTTCACCAACTAGTAATTTCAGTGTCCACATAAGAGGTAACAATTGATAGCAGTTTGGATACGTCCCTTGCAAGCTTTTCCATTCGACCTGTCAGGGAATTCAGACCTTTTGGATGTATATTCTGTATCTTTTACCTTTCCTCTCACATTTGATGTTTCTGGATTCTATTTCTTTCTTTCTGGGTCTAGATGTAAACTCTAGTTCATCCGGTCTGTGAAAAGAAGTTGAGATAATCTATTCAGTGTTCACTTCATTACACTTCTTAGGAAGTGGGGGAAAAACCCTAATATAGACACACTGGTGCAGATAAATCAACTATGAACTTAGATATAATTAACTTATTGAGAGAGTCAGAAATACCTGAGTCTTGCTTCTAACACCCCCACCCTCCAACCCAAGGTTCTTAAGGAATATAAGTATCCAGAAGGAACAGTAATACAGAAAATCAAAATAAAATTTTTGTAACTCAGTTGTGACTTCACAGCTAACAGCTGAGATCCCACTGAGCTAGGGGATATATTTAAAGCCCTGTTTTTCCTAACTTAATTAGGTTAAATTCCATAGGAAGACATTTAAACTACTTTTTCTCTCATATCTAATTCCCAAACTTGAATTTTTAACCATACTTTATTCTGGATAAATGAAAGGAAGCATTAGAAGGAGAGGTGACCAGCAAAGGAAACTGGCCTGGGACTGACTATGAATAGAAAAGATATAAATAGACCTATAAATTCTCCTTTTAAAAATAATGACTCTGCATGGAAATCTGAAAATCAGATAGTGAAGAGGCAGTGAATAAAAAGAATCTTGAAAGCTTTATTTTCTACAGATTGTACATTTCCTTTACTTTTACTGTTTGTCATGTTAATACTTTGAGTTTAATGTTTAAATCTATGAATGATCCACAAACAGGCATGTGTGAAAAAGGAGATGAATTGTGTAATAGGAAAGACCTGTCCATGTTTCACCAGTTGCTAGGTACTTGTTACTGCTGGTTTGAAAATTTTGAGACAAAGACTTAAGTAATCCAGATGTTGCCTCTAGAAGAATTTAAATTAGGTCAAAATATGTCTTTAAATGAATTAACTTCAAGGATTAACTCTATAATTACTCTAGTTTATTATTCATCTCAAATTATAATCAACTACATTATTCAATGTAGTTCAGTATAGAACATTATAAAATGAATATAATGTCAGAAATTTAAAAATAACTGAAATTTTGGACAATAGCAAACTGCCACAGAATATTTAAAGATGCAAATAGAAATACTCTTCCATTTTACGTAATCAAATCTATGGATATCCTTTAATTTTTTTCTTATTTTCCTCAGTAGGGAAAGACGAGTCTTAACCAGGGACATGGGTTTTCTCAGTAGTTGCATTTTGAACCATCTCCAAATGGAAGTCAGATGACTCCTTCCATATCTCAAAGGAAGGGTTATCCTGAACTCAGAATCTTGACACTTTGAGAAGCATTGTAATAGAAAAGTTGAAGTTATGTTCTCTGAAAAGTACCTAGGTACTTATTATAAGTAGGTTCATATTTTAGTAGTAAGTTGAGCTACAATAAGAAATGAACATTGCCTATGAAAGTTTAGAAATTTAATAAAAAACTTGCTTGTGCAATTTGTAGAACCAATGAGGTATCCATTAACAGAAGCAAGATGTTTGTCAGAGAATTGTTCTGCCTTTGTTGTTCAAAACACAAAATAAACAAAGATACTCATCATTGAATATGGCTATTTCTCTGAAAAAGATTTGAATTGAGACTTAATGCATTGCTAATATTAAAACATATTAAAGAGTCACACCAACAAACCTTAATAATGCATTCAGATAAAGTATAACTTTAACTAATGTAAACTCCTTGTAAATTAACAAAGACTTTGTAATTTTGAAACTCCCTGACATAAGTAATTGAGTTACTTTTAGAGTTTTTAGCCAAAGACTTAACATTCAGTGGTTGTCTAAGTCTATTCCTGCTGCTATAACAAAATACTGTAGACTGGATAATTTATAAACAGCATAAATTTATTGCTCACATTCTGGAAGCTGGGAAGTTCAAGATCAAGGAGCTGGCAAGTTTAGTGTATAGTGAGCACCCAGTTTCTATTTCCAAATTGGCATCCTGAACCCGGTTTCTTCATCTGGGAGAAGGCACAAAAGGGCAAAAGGAGTGAATGCTGTGTTATCACATGACAGAAGAGATGGAAGGGCAAAAAGGGCCTAGCTAGTGCTCTCCAGCCATTTTATATGGTCTCTAATCCCACTTAAGGCTCTGCCCTGTTGATTTAATTACCTCTTAAATGCCCCACCTGTGAATACTTTCACAGTGGCAATTAAGTTTCAACATATGACTTTTAGGGTACACATTCATTCAGATCATAGCAATCTTCAAGACCACTTCAAATATATTTAAATTGCTTTTGGAATAGTTAGTTTAATATTTCCCTGGTGATAGTGACATGGTTTACTGGTGATATTACTTATTCACACACTATGTAATAGAGCTTACATCATTTATCTCTTTCCACTTAAGGGGAATGTACGATTTAAAATTTAAAAACATATCATTATACTACTATTTAAAAGAAAGGGTTTGGTAAAATGCAACAATGAATTAGCTCAGAAAATCATTGTCTGATCACAAAGGTGAAATATTTGAACTGGCTATGACTCTTCAATACATATTTGTACCAACTCCTTTGGAAAAAATGGTAGTCCAGGTTTTATAATTCTTAGGTTTAAGTCGTTTGAAATGAGTAAAATAAGTTGGCTGTTGATTATTTCCAGCTGAACTCCAGACATTGTAGAATTGAGAAATCCATTCCTGTGTGCTTTATCCAAATTGGTGAGTTAAAAACTCCATGAGTATAATAAAATATCTTATATTGCCAAGATTTGGAATAATTTATTATTTAACAATAGTATAAAAAACACAAATATTGTAAATGAGGTAGAAAGCAAGCAATAAATTCAGAGTTACACGGGAAATGCCAGGGGCCAACAGGAAGCAGAATTTAATTAACTGCTTGTCTCACATGTCTTCACACTGGCTGACAGATTAAAATGTTTGTGATATTATGCATCTTTAGAAGTCAGTGTTACACTATAGCTGCTAGAGAACCCTTGAATATTCTCAGCATTTCTCTTTTCTCAATGTAGAGTTATCCAGGTAATTAAACACACATAATTTGGAGTAAAGCTAAGAGGAGATTACGCATTTATGGCTCCAACTCTTTCATCAGCATCTCCAATCAGGAAAGAACAGCTAGTAAGGAGTTCTTTTTAAATGATTTTGTGAGAGCTGACCAGGTAATTCAGACCAATTCTTCCACTAGGGGGCTGGCACTTAAAGCAGTCAGGAAGCTAACAATGCACCAAAGAATTACCAAGCCAAATGAAGTAAAAGAGGGAAATCTAGGATATTGATCTTATCATCTGTGGCCATTTGTGTCTTGCAGGCTTTTGACAAATCCATAAGAATCAGATGAATCTGAGCAGTGTACACCAAAACTACAAGTTTTGTGCAAATCAGAAGAGATTTAAAGAGGATCATATACAGAGCCTGAGACAATTCCTGACATTCCAAAAACTGATATCATGCTGATTATATGATTTAAGTTACAACTTAATTATACAAAAAGCTTAACTAGAAAATTCTTATGTTTGTGTCACAGATTAAATTGTGACCCCCCAAAATTGGGTTGAAGCTCTAACCCCCAATTTGACGGTATTCAGAGATATAGTTATTAAGAAGGTAATTAAGGCTAAATAAGGTCATAAGAGCGGGTCTCTAATCCGATAAGACCAATGTCCAAATAGAAGAGGAAGAAATAAGAGTAGTGTGTGCACTCAGAGAAAATGCCACATGAGAACACAACGAGAAGGCAGCCATCTGCAAGGCAAGGGGAGAGACCTCACCAGACACTGATCCTGCTAACCTTTGATCCTGGACTTCCAGCCTCCAGAAGTGCGATTGAATAAACTTCTATTGTTTAAGCTACCCAGTCTGTAGTATTTTAGTATGCAGCCCTAGCATACTAGAACAGTTTGGAAAACAAAAGAATACATTTTTAAATTATGTATGAGATTTATATTTTTAGCTATGAAGAATGAAATGATCCCAAATTATCCTCCCACCATAAACTAGAAGAATACTGAATAAATTATAGGAAACAATTTTCAGACATAGACAATAGGCAATGGAATACTGTGATCTCTAAAAAAAAAAGGAAAACAGATTCAGTGAGCCCTACCATTATGTAGACTTTTTGTACAAGAAACAATTCTCAATAGCACATGGATAGAAAATCAAAACAGCATACAGAAATCTCTCTTGAAAAAGAATTCAGAGAATGGAATTCAGGGTGTACAATATAGCTAAAAATTGTGGGACAGAATAACCAAATTGAGGGAGCTACACAAAAAAAAAAAGAATTCCAAAAATCTGCATAGGACTCCCATTAAGTCTTTGGCTGAATACCAATCTGTGCATATAAAGGGCAGAATCAATCAAGGATAGAAACGAGAAAGTTCAGAAAAGGAAACAGTTACCTAATAGCTGTAAGAATAACAATTCCCAGAGCTCACAGGGCTGAAAATTGTTTTAGTTTTTACCAGAGTGGAGAGATGTTAATGAATATTAAGGACACTGAATGGAAAACTAAAAGTGTCATACCTGAGGGGCCAGCCCAGTGGCGCACTGGATAGTGCGCCGCTTGGGAAGCGCGGCAGCGCTCCCGTCCGAGGGTTCGGATCCCACGTACAGACCGGCTCCAGCTCACTGGCTGAGCGAGGTGCGGGCGCAACGCCGAGGGTTGCGATCCCGTCGCCGGTCCCCAGTCCGGTACGGGGGCAACACTGAGGGTTGCGATCCGTTGCCGGACACGGAAAAAAAAAAAAAAAAAAAAAAAAAAAGTGTCATACCTGAGAAGTAGAACTCAATTATCCCTTAAATAAAGGCAACTGTAGTTGTACACAAAAAGAACTCAGAAACAAATTTCAAAAAATCAAACTGGTCATCAAGCAAATGGCCTGCAAGAAGTCAAATATTCCTTAAAGGTATAAAACAAATTATAGCACTCAATATTTAAAATCTAATAATAATCACTATACTTATGAAGAAAGAATGAACAAAAAACAGGAGAAAAATTAGTCATAAAAATGAAAACAAATGAGCGGAATGATGATGTCAGAAGAAAAAAATTGAAAGCAATTGTAGATGTGTTTCTTATGCATGAGTATGTAAAAATATACATATATAAAAGAAAAAGTACAAGCTAGAAACAAGACTCACATTGAACTTCTAATGATGAAGAACACTGTATATGATGCAAAACAAAGAGCAAAAAACCCTGAACGAAATGACAACAGAGAAGAAAATCAAGAATTATTGATCCATAAACTGGAATATAACAGCAACAGAAATTTAAATAAAGTGTAGGGAGAAACATTGAAAAAGAAGTATACAGAGCATCAGCGGTCTGAGAGAAAATATCAAGCAATTAAGCAGGAAGCAGTATAATATACATTTAATTATAGTATTAGGTGGAGAACACAAGGGAGGGTAGTGGGGATCACAAGAACATTACTTGGCGAAATAATAGCAGAAAATATTATGAGAACTGTAAAATCACAAATACTAGAAACTGAATCCTAAGCAGAATCAAATCCTAAATAGAACAATGATAAAGAAAAACCTACTAAGGCACAAAACTTGCTGAGAAACAGTGATAAAGAAAAAAAATCTTAAGAGCAGGCAGAAAAAAAATAGAAACGAACATTGCAAACAGAGATATACAGATCATAATTACAACAGACTTCTCATCAAAAACTATGCAATCCAGAACACAGTTGAAAATTGTTTTGAAGTACTAAAAGAAATGAAAAATTGCCAACACAGCATGGTTGGCAAGGTAAAACTATCTCGTATGTTTGAAAGTAAAATAAGGTCTTTTCCAGTCACACAAAAGGTGAGAGAATCATTGGCAATGAAGGTGAACTCCTGGAAATTAGAAAGTTTTTCTTGCAAAAGAAAATGATATTGAAAGAGTCAGAGTTCCCCAGTGAAACAGAGCTGACAGGATACACACAAATGCACACACACAGAAATAAATATGCAATAGGATACACACACGTGCATACACATATACACACACATACAAGTAGATAATTATATATAGAGAGAGAAATCTTAAGTAATTTGCTCACATGATTGTCTTCACAATCACTTCAGATGAGTCCAAAATCCATAGGGAAAGCTAGTGTTACTGTCTTGAATCCATAACAAGTCTGAAATCCGCAGGGTGTAAACTCAGGCAAGGTTTCTATGTTGTGGTCTTGAGGCAGAATGCCTTTATTTTCAGAAAACCTCAGTCTTTGTTCTTAAGGCTTTCAGTGGATTGGATGAGGCCCACCTGATTATGGAGGTAATTGCTTTACTATAAGTCTACTGATTGTAAAAGTGAATCATATATAAAAAAGAAAAATCTTCACAGCAGTATCTTGACTAATGTGTGACCACACACCTGGGCACCAGAGCCTAGCCAAGTTGACACATAAAATTCACCATCCCAGATCCCATATAAAAACTTTTACTTATAGAAATAAATGAGGAGTGCTAGGAAAAATCAATAGTGGGTAAAGATAGAACATTTCTCATTTACAAGATCTCATTTAAAGATCTTTGAGTGTTAAACTAAGACAGTAACAATAAACTGTGGGGTGTATAACATAGAAGTAAAAAATATGACATTGCACAATAATTTGAATAAATGAATTAATAAATTATATGTTTGTAAGGTATTAAAGTGTTAATGAAGTGGTAAAATATTATTTTAAGGTAGACTATTATGTTAAAGATGTATAATAAAAACGCCAGAGCAACCACACACACACACACACACACACACACACACACACACACACATGCAGGTATATTTTATAACCCTTGAGTGGAGATAACAAAGAATTATAAAAAACAATAAATTTATACAAGAAAAAAGAAATCCCAACCAAATGGGACAAATAGAAAATAAATAGCACATGATATGCTTAAATATAACCATTTTAAATATTGCATAAAACTGAATAGTATAAATATTTCAACTAAAGAGATCATCTAAGTGTAAATACAAAGTGATATCTAATATTTCCTACCTTAAAGAAGGCCACATTAACTAATAAGGCACAGATATGTAAAAAGTAGAACAATGAGGATAAAGTATATACCATGACACCTCTAATTAAAAGAAAGCTGTGTTAATATTACATAATTTAAGCTTAAAAACAAGAAATATTACGGTGAGAAAGAGCAATATATTATAATGATAAAGTGGCAAAATAATCAAGAATATGTAGCAATCTTAAATATTGTGCAAAAAGCACCACATTATGTGGATGAAACCTAATAGAACAAATAAGAGGGAGATAAAAATCTACAAATATAGTTCATGAATTCAAAATATCTGTCAGAGGTATACGAAAAAGTAGAAATATACAAATCTTGATCAACTTTATCAATCAATAGATCCTAACAGACACTTGTAGAATGCTTTCTCAACATCATAATACATAATTTAACAAGTGCAAAGGAAACATTCACTAATATAGATCACTTTATTTCTTTTCTTTTTTAAAAAAGTATTTTTAATAAGTCAAAATAAATGTAAAACACCTTAAATCAAGTAGAGTGAATTTTCAGATAATAGCTAAATTCCCATATATTAGAAAGTTTAACAGCAAATCACTAAGTATCCATTAGTCAGAGGAAAAAAAAAAATCACAAGAAAAATTGCAAAACTGTATATTGAAATAAAGATAAAAAGAGTATATCAAAATTTGTGTAACAGCTAAAATAGTGCTTTGTGGGGATATTCATGGTATTAAAATCTTACATTAAAAAGTATAAGTTTGAAAAATATTTTTAAAGAGTGAAAAAAAGATAAATTAAGCAGAATAAAAAAAGAATCAATGAAATAGAATTTGGAATAAGAATAGTAAAAATCAGAGAAAGAAAAACTGGCCCTTAAAAACATAATTAAGATTGATAAGTTATTAAAAGGAAATGTTAAGAAAAATATAATTTATTAGAAATAATCAGTATTAATAAAAAGGGACTAAAGTGCACATCTTAATATTAAAATGCTGACTACTTTTCCCTAATGTTGAATATTGGGAACAAAGCAAGGTTTTCAGCTCTAATCATTTCTATTTAATAGCTCTGTATAGATTTTAGAGAATTCAATAAAAAAAGAAGGAAAGATGGTAGGGAAGGAGGGAGAGAGCGAGAAAAAGATAAAAAGGTATACAGTTGGGAATGGGGTAGAGTAAGGCAGTTTCTACTTGCAGAAGACATAATCATCTGTATATAAAATTCTAATATATTTTCAAAAAAGCTATCAGTACTTGCAAGTGAGTTTAGCAAAGTATCATTATACTAGGTCATTATAAATATTTACATGCATTTTCACATAGTAACAATGAACAATTAGAAATTAAAGTCCTGAAAACATTATCACGCACAATAGCATCAAAAACATGAATACTTGGGGGCAAATTTAACAAAATATGGCCAAGAATTATAAAGTGAAAACAGTAGAAAATTTGTACACTATGAATTTTAGAAGACCTTAATAAATCCATTTATTTCAATTTATTCTCAAGCTAAATCCCAGTAGGCTTTTTGTAAAAATAGAAAAATTGATTTTGAAATTTACATGGAAATGTAATTAACTTAAAAGAAATAAAACAATTTTTAGGGAAAAAAAAAAAAGAAAGTTGGAGGACTTACCCTGATTTCAGGATTTGGTAAATCTCTTGCCAGAATGTTCAGGAAAAGAAAACAGAGAAATAACAAGGTAATTATTATCAAGAATGATAAAGGGAGAGATCACCAGAGATCCTAAAAGCATTTAAAGTATGATAAGAAAATGTCCTAAAAAAGTTTTGTGGAAACATATTCCACAATTTAATTAAATGGACAAATTACTTGAAGAGATAAACTACCAAAGTTGGCTCAAGCAGAGACAGATAACTTGAATAGTCATGAATGTATAACACAAGTTGAATTCAGAGTGAAAAACTTTCCATGAGAATACTCCAGGCTCAGATGGTTTTATGGAGGAATTCTATAAATCATTTAGAGAGAAAAAAATGGCAATTCAAAACAAACTTTCAGAAAATAGAGGAAGAACAAACATTCTAACACTTCTATGAGGCCAGAATTACCGTAATAGCAAAACGAGACACAGGCCTTATAAGTAAAGAAAACTACAGGTGAGCATTTTTTGTAAACATATGCAAAAATTTCTAACAAAATTATAATAAGCTAAATTAAAAAATATACAAATAAATAATACATTATGACCAAATGGATTTTATGCTGGAAGTGCAAACTTCATATAAAATTTTAATATAAATTACTTTAATATCAACAAAGTCAGAAAAAAGGGAAGAAACACTTGACCATCTCAATAGATGTAGAAAATTTGCTAGCAAAATTCAACATCTAATACTGATAAAAAGCAGTGGGCAAAACAGGAATAACAACTTTCTCAAACTGACAAAGGCATTTATAAAAAATCTATCCTGATGTCAGATTTAATGGTAAGACACTGATTGCTTTCATCCTAAGACCAAGAAGAAGCCTAAAGTGTTGACTCTCATATTTTCTAGTCAATATTTTGCCAGAGGCAATAGTGCAATAAGTTGAGAAACAAAAGCACAAATTGATAAAGAAGTGGTAATACTATCTTTATTGTCAGAAAACACATAATTGCTTGTGTAGATAATTAATTCTAAGGCATTGAAAAAAAGAATAAAACTAATAATCGAGTTTAGCAAGATTACCAAATAAAGTCAATATAGAAAAATTAATTCTATTTTATGTACTCAAAATTAAAAATTGAAAATTAAAAAAAATGTTTGGTTGAAAATAACATCAATAAATATCACGTACTAAGAGGTAAATTTTATCAACAATATGGATGACCTATCACTGGAAATCTATAAAACATTACTAAGAGTATTTGAAGAAGTCAATAATCAATGCAGAAATATATCATGCTCTTTGGAAAATTCAATATATATAATATATATACACACACACACGCACACAGACGCACACACAAACACATATATATACACATATATATATAATTTTTATTGAGATTGCATATATTTAGTATATATACACCCATGAAATTGACAACACAATAACATAATTAACCTTTACATCAACACCCCAAATTTCCTAGTTCCTATAATGACACATCCCTTTCTCCAGCTCCATGAACCACTGATCTGCATTCTATCAGTATAGATTATTTTCTGTTTTCTACAATTGTAAATAAAGTAGATTGTATAGTATGTACTCTTTTTCTCAGGCCTCTTTTATTCAGCATACTTATTTTGAGATTTGTCTGCATTGGTACATATATCAAAAATATGTTCCTATTTATTGCTGAGTAGCATTTCACTGTATGACTGAATTACGATTTTTATACACTTACTTCTTAACAAATCTTTGGCTTGTAGCCAGTTTTTGGCTCTTACAAATGAAGTTGCTATGAACATTCATGTACAGATTATTGTGGGGACGTGTGTTTTTATTTTTCCTGAGTAAATATCTAGCTAGGAGTAAAATGCATGGTTCTATAGAAGGGTAAGTTTAAATATTTAAGAAATTTCAAACTGTGTTTCAAAGTGAATTTACCTATATTCATTCCCACCAGAAATAAACGAAGATGAAGATTCCAATTGCTCCGCATGTTCACCAACACTTATATGGAGATTTTTTTTTTAATTGTAGCTATTGTGGGGTGTATATTGTGGTATCATACTGTGGATTTAACCTGTGTTTATCCATAGATTAAAGATGTTCAGTGTCTTTTTATATTCTAATTTTCTCCCATATATATCCTTTTGTGAACTATCTGTTCGAATATATTGTCCATTTTTATTGGACTGCTATAATTATTATTTTAAATTGTAAGATTTCTTCATACATTATTAACACATGTCCATTGTCAGATGCATATTTTCACATCTTTCCTTCCATGCTGTGACTTACCTTTTCACTTTCTTCACATTGTTTTGAACAAAAAGTTTTTATAATTATGTTGATATCCAGTTTATTCAATCTTTCATAGTTCAAGCTTTTGTTACTGTAAAGAATTATTGCCAACTCAAGATTACAAAAATTTCATCCAATTTTTTTTCTAAACTACTTATAATTTTAGCTTTTACATTCAAGTCTATTGTCCATTTTAAGTTAATTTTTGTACAGGACATAAGGAAATGGATGAGGTTTAGTTTTTTTGTAGGCGGTTAGCGAATTGTTTCAGAATCATTTTTTAAAAAAATATTATTTTTCACATTTCATTGCCTTGGCAACTTCACTCAAAATAAATTTGTCGTATATGCATGGGTCTATTTATACACCCATGGTTCTTTTGCATTTATCTGTATGTCTATTTTAAATGAATACCAGACTCTGTTGATTACTTTAGTTTTTTAAATCTTGAAATAAGATAGTGCAAGTTCTTCATTTTTCTTCTTGTTTTACTAAACTGTTTTGGCAATTCTACATCATTTAAATTTTCATTTAAATTTTAAAATAAAATTGCCTAATCTGCAAAATGCATTCAGTTGTACGAGTACACTTTAAACATGTCTTCTTTACTGAACATGCATTGCTCTACAAAAACTGTAAAACATGTATTTCTGTTCTTAGCAACAAAAGTTTAGAAAATCAAAATGTTAAAAAGACACTATTTACGGGAGTAGCAAAATGTCAATAACTTGAGAAAAGCATATCAAAATTTTAATTCTTTTTTAGCAACATCTAAAACATTGTAGTAAACTAAGGAAGATACAACTAAATGAATAAGCATAAGATTTTCATGGATTGGGAGACTCAGGGACATAGCAATGGGAATTTGTTATAAATTTAGTATACACAGTATAATATAATCAAAACCCCAACTGTTTGTGTATATGTGTCTTTGTGTAAACTGGCAAGTTGATACTTAAAAAATATTTAAAATAACAAAGAATAAATAGTAGTCAAACTCTCTTGAATAATAGAAACAAGAAGAAGGGCCTTTTATGGGTAACCAAACATCAGGGGTTATTGTAGCTGCAGTAATTAAGAAAGGGTGATATTGACACAGGGATAGACACTCACCAATGAAAGAAACTAGAGACCACAAAAATCCTCATCTGCATACACTGGTCTTTGATTTGGGGTGAAAGCAGCAGTCCAGACTTTTTTAAATATATGATAGTGAACAAATTAGGCCATTGTTTGTGGAAAAATATGCATTTCAAATAGTAGCTTACATCATACACGAACATTCAATCTCATGTAAATTATAGTACTAAATGTAAAATACAAAATTATCAAGCTTTTAAAGTTTTTTTTTTTTTTTTTTTGCAGTAATAGAATGGTTTTATTAAGCTTTTGGAGTTTATTACACAAAATTATGTTCATGAACACGGAATAGAATGAATTCTATAAAAAGCACAAGTTACAAAGGAAAAGGAGGAGAGATGTGACAAAAATCACATTAAGAAATCCTATTGGTCAGCAGATATCACTAATTGACTGAAAATGTAATCTTCAGAGTGGGAGAAGATATTTGCAACAAACAAGTATGACACAATGCTGGTCACCATAAGGCATAAAATAATCATAATGCAGTAACAAAGTCAAATTACTGTATCTCTTAATAATTGTGGAAATGCTAATAATAACAAAATGAGATATATCTTCAATCCATCAGGAAAACTACAAGTGAACATTCTGACGATACTGGGTCTGACATAAAATGGAACAGTTGGCTAAACTGTAACTGCAGAAGCATCATTTGTATTAAGCAAAAAATTGAAATGACCTAAATAGTCAACAACAATATTTTGTATCCTTATAATGAAATACTACTATTCAGTGAATGAAATTGTGCAACCACATGCTAAAACACAGATGAATTTCACAAAATAAATTTGAGTGAAAATGCTATCTAATAAATAATACATGCTATATGACTCCACTTATACAAATGTCACAAAGAGACAAAACTATTCTGCAGTATTTATATATGTGTAACTAGGTAGCAAAAGTAAAAAGAAAATCAAGACAATGATTATTATAAAAATAAGGATAGCAATTTCCTTTGAGTGGAGAGTGGTAGAAAAGTCCCATTTGTGTACGAGATAAACACATGGGATAATGGCGATAATAAACATAGTGACCTGGGTTGAGACTTTATAAACATTCATGTTGTAATAACTTATAAACTGTGTACTTATGCTGCATTTATTACATTTACATCAAAACATTTCGGCCTTTATCTCATTGGTCTGTTTGTTATGGAAAAGTGAAGGGAAATTCTTCTGGGTCATTTCAGAGGCTGTAGCAACTGTAGATAATACCAGAGATTAAAATCAGAATTTCTATCTCTAAAACTCATTGACTTCCATACATTATGTGGTACAGAATGCCTTATGTCAATTTGCTTTTGTTGACTTGGCCCATTTTTTACTTTTGCAAACTGGCCAACCAAGAAAACTACTGGAGCAAAATCTGGCTCTCTGAGTTTACAGGTTAAATGCAGAAACCAGTAAGAGTACCTACAGTGAAAAGACAGCTAGAACCAAAAATATTTCCATTTTCTTTGATGAGCATCCTCAAAATCAGGCATACACATATTCCCAGTGTATTTGATAAAATTGACTAGAAAATTTCTGTAATACCTTGTGTTACTGCTCTCTTCTTTCTCATACAGCTCTGAATTTTTCTTTGCCTTAAATACCAGCAAAGACATAATTTTCACCTTGTTGTAAAAGGGATTATTGCCTTTCCTCTGGACAAGAAAAGTTCTTTCTTCAGCATATAAATTAGGGTCTTTTTCAGAAAGTTCCATAAGTTATCTTAATAACTAATATTATACCTGTCCCGATCAAAATTTTAATGTCACGTAAGAGATTCCGGGTGGCTGTGATTGGTAAAGTCAATCTCTAAATTTGTTTTTATTATTAATTTTTGGACATGTACCAGGACCTCCTTCAGTCATCCATTCATTCATTTATTGTCCATCTGTTTGTCCATCCATCCATTTATCCCCCTATCCGCCCATTCATTGTCTATCATCTATCTATTTTTCTTTCTGTGTTATATCTATCTATTATCTATCACAGTACTACCCTGTATAACCATGACACCTCCTCATTTTGATATTTATGATTTCCTTAAAACTGATTTCTCGGCGCTCTTCTTGGACCTTAAAGTTACATTCTCAAAGGATGTACATTTTCAGGTAAACTTAGACAAAAGTTGGTTAGTTGTTTTAGCATTAGTATGAAAGGACAACAGTTACATTTTTCTGTAGCTGTGACTCATGAGAAGCTTCTTTAAGATTTGCTATTACATGATTAAGTTCAAATAGACCACTATCCCTACAAGTCACTACTGATATAAAATTCCCCAATGCAAAAGTCTTATATTTTTAGCTCAACTTAGGTCATAATCACATTCTTTTCATCTAAGATTCAGTAATTGGTAGACAATCAGAAACATGTGCAGTAGAATAAGAACAGGACCTCAAACCAACAGATGCTTAGTCCATTAGGGAATAAAGAAACATGTACTCAAATTCCAATTCTGCCCTTCCTTGGCTGTGTGATTGTGTGTAAACCACTCAGTATGATAGTATCCAAAGCCATTATACACGTACAAATTTGTACAAGTTGACCTTTACGCTTCCTTCTGACTAAAATTTTAAATTCAAACGTAAGTAATTGGCATTTACATATATGGATGGAAATAATTTCTCTTAATCAGTCTTGGATATGCGCAGATGTTATTTCTCCTTTTCAACTCCTTTTCTCCTAGGAAAGCATATAATTCTGCAATGAAACTAAAGTGGAAAAATGTAGTTCATATTCCACAGCTGACCTTGTGACACAATTAAAATTGCTTTCTCTGAAAAGCATGGAAGCTACATAGACTGGAAAAGGGTTTACTGAGATTTTTAGTCCTTCAAAAAAATTTTTCTGTAGCTTTCAAAGAAAAGTATTATCAAAATTGTGCTTACATATAAGTTCATATATAATATATAAAATTTTATATCGTTTTTGTTTGCACAGGTATTTTACTTTTTTCAGAGCAATATTCATTCAGAGTTTGTAACCATTTTGTCAAGGATTTCAAGAGCTGTAAAAGAGCTTTGATTTGGTGGATGTATTTGATGAATAAACCTCAATTTTCTTAAATTAAAGTGTATAGGAATGTCTATAAATTGTCCAAATATTTCTAGATTATTCTAAGCACTTTAGACTGTATTTGTGTTCATTTAAAAAAAAAACACCATCCATTACCTCTGAAATTTATGCTGTTATCATTAATTTTTAAATTCATCAATCCATTCTAATAAGTGGCTTATGCATATAGGTACAATATTCAGATTTGCAAATGTTATACTTTTAAAGTAACTCACCTCCAAATCTATCTCCAGCTATCAGCATGTCTTTCTTTGAAGAGATAGCTGTCATAGTCTGTGAAAGCCCCCCCCCCCAACCGGAAGCACACAAAACACTTATCTTTTGGTTGATATTTTGGTTAATTCAACTTTTTAGGTTTAAAAAAGTTCTCAAATCAAATTTTGCTCATATATCCTTTTGTTAATTTTAAAATAAACTCTAAGAAATGGAATTAGGAAGACAAGGGGCATATTTTAAGTTTTGAGCAGTATTGCCAAATTGAACTAAAGATATTTCCAGTACTAATGTGTAGTGTATGTGTGCGTGTATGCAGGCTTACACAGAGTATTTTAAGTATATATATATATATAATATATATATATATATATTATATATTTATATATAATATTTAATAATTATAAGGACAAGGTCATTTTAGAGCTAAGACTATTTTAGATAGATAAGGTTTCCCTGACAAAGTGCCGTTTAGCACAGAAAAACATAAAAGTAAAATATTTTTTCACAAATAATATTTGTTAGGAATAATTTTAATTATATGTGTATGATATAAAATATTATATATATATGTATTATATATTAATATATATATAATAATATTATTAATATAATATAATTACTATATTAATAATTATATATAAATATTATATATATTATATATATATAAATATATATATAATATATATATATATATTTTTTTTTTGCTGTGGAAAAAATATAAGGCAGGATGTATTGTACTAGTTTTCTACTAATACTTTACCATAGTACCAGAAACTTAGTGGCTTAAAACAATATAAATTCATTTTCTTATAGTTCTGCAGTTCAGAAGTCCACCATGGGTCTCACTGGACAAAAAAAAAAAAAGGACGAAAAAAAAAGAAAAATCAGGATGTCAGCAGAGCTGCTTTTCTTTCCGGAATCTCTACGGGACAATCTTGCTCTTCTCGATGCTGCCCTTATTTCTTGATTCATGGCTCTCTTCCTCCTGCTTTACTGATGTTTCATTTTTCTATTCCCGACTTCGGTAGACATATTCTTCCGACTCACTCATCTGCCTTTTCTACTTTTAAGGACACTTGTCATTAAATTGGATCCATCTGGATAATCCTGACAAATCTGCCTATTTTAAGGTCAGCTGATTTGCAACCTTAATTCTATCTGCAGCCTTAATTCCCCTTTGTCATGAATCCTAAAATATTCACAGGTTCTGGGGATTAGGACAGAGACATCTTTTGAGCAAGGGACATTATTCTGCCTACCACATATACCATAGGTTTAATTTGCGTTTATCTTAGGATAAGGGAGATTAATCATTACATATGAGTATTTAAGAAATATTTTAATTTGTATTGATTCATTAAGTAAAAATATAGTATCCCTTTTTAATGGCTTCTTCTTTTATGAATTTTTTTCTTATATTTTTTCTTATTTGAACCATATTAATATTAGGAATGTTATCTGAAGGTGGAAATACAAGGTTTTTCACCCAAGCAATATAAAAATTCATCCTTCA
Organism: Galeopterus variegatus; assembly: GCF_000696425.1. Classification (NCBI taxonomy): domain Eukaryota; kingdom Metazoa; phylum Chordata; class Mammalia; order Dermoptera; family Cynocephalidae; genus Galeopterus; species Galeopterus variegatus. Next base: position 63,233 of record NW_007730341.1, read on the forward strand.
AAGAGGCTTAAAGGTGTCTTTCATCTTATCTTAAGAAATTTGACAAAAGATTCTAATAAAAATATTTTGCATATTTATTTATTCATATATCAATTATAAAGAGTCACTTGTGCATTTTCTTTTATGCTTATTTAAAAGAATCCATTTTGCCTAATTGTTTACTTTTGTGGCTTTTCAAAGTTGTGTCAAGTTCTTACGTTTAAAGAAAAAATAACTCTCTGATGTTGTTTTGCATAAGATTTAATAAAGGAACATTTAGCTTAGCCTATATCAGGTTCAGCTTATTTCCTCCATTCTGGTTTGTAATGTAATCTTTCTTGATCTGAAAAATCAAGGAAGGGCTAGAAATAATAGCCTTCCAGTGAGCTCTAACATTTCCTTTTAGGTAAACCATGAGAGAATAAATTTGAATGCAAGGGTGAAACATATTTTAATGACAAAACAAAGTTTAGTAATTGTATTATCTGTATTTTGATAGTATATCAGAATACTAAAATACCAAGAACAGGTAATATGGTTTGTATGTTATGTTCACATCTATCCAGTGATAATAAAGGTTTAATAAAGATTCATTTTTAAATTAGAAAGACAAATATATGCATGTTAAAATTCACCTAAAAACAGGTTCAAAATTAGATACTTTAATAAAAAGATATTCTTTATTTGTGGGATAAAGAATAAAGACATTCTTTATTCCTTAAGAAGGAAAGATATTTGCTGGCATCATCAGCTTATAGAGCACAATTGTGTGACCACTTTACAGCCTGCTACGAAACAAATAAGCAAACAAAATCACCCAACAAATATATGGTGTGGAAAATGGTAGTAACAACATGTTTTGTCCCATAATCTGCTCACATTATTTTTATACTCTGTATGTTTTTTTTGCTCCTCATCATACACTTGAAAATTAAATACACATTTTGCAATGTCTAATGTTCTGACGAATGTAACGATTTTGCATAATGATGAAGTACCTTCTTTGTTATGACATTGGTAACTTTATTGTTTCCTTTAATCTAATGACACTTACATTAAAGTATCACATCTTTGGTTGATACCTAATTCAAGAGATTATTTTACTAGCCAAAACAAATCTGTTATTTTCTTTCAGCCATCAGCATAACATTCCTCTTTCATTTATGACACTAATATAAAATTACAGTGCTCTTTTATTATAATAAAAAGAATCTAAAGTCACATTACTGGATATGGCTATAGAAGGGACTAGCAACATCATATTTTATGATTAATTGTGAATTAATTTTACATACTTAAAACAGTTCACCAGTTGTGACTAGTCTCAATTTATTTAAATACAAATACTATATCTTCGGTTTATTTTTATTTCTTTCCTCAGTTTCAAAAATAAATATTACAAAAATGTGATGATTTCACTCTCTAAGTTAGTCTTCAGTTCATGTCAAGCTGCATTAAACCATAAAAATCTAGAATGTGCACTGTAAGATTAACATAGTGAGTATCACCAGGAAGAAAGAGTTAATTAATAGAGTTAATATTACCAATAATACCACATACAGAAGCTCAATTATGTACTCTAATGCCTTTGTCAATTTTTTGCTAATATCTTTTTAATTTTTTTTTGTAGCAAACTGTCTCTGTTAATTTATCATTAATTATTTTTATAATATAAAGACAGAAATTTCCAAATATTTGATTTACAATATTAGGCATTATGATCACAGAAGCATTGTCTTGCTATTATCTCATCCTGCCCAGAAGTATTTAAAATATAGACAGAACTCTGAATAAGTGAGATGACAGTCAGTACACATGTAGCACAAAATTTTCAATTAGTATTTTAATTATGCTTGGTGAAATCTAGTGATTCTCTTTTTTTCCTAAAAATAAATGAGGTAAATCTCATCAGAATTATCTACTCCTACAGATAGCCATTTATATGATAAACCACTTTGATCCACAACGGCATTACAAAAACCCAATTGTCTCACGCTGTTCTTGGAAGTCAGTAATAGGACACAGGCTGTGATGCTATTAAAGCAGTTCACTAACAGAATATTAGAACGTCTACTAAAATATCTCAAATGAGTACCAGAATTTTATATAGTTCTACTAGAATGTTACAACATTGTAGTTTGCTTCTGTTTTACTGTTTGCCAGTAAATAATATTACTAATGTAATTATGCTTCCTATCCAATAAGATACAAGTTTTGCCCCAAATCACAGCACTGCATTCATCATACTAAAATGGCTCCTTTTCTAGAAATGGCTTGATACTTCCGCATGGTTTTCATACTGTAAATATTTTGTAATATTGCATTTACAACGTTTTAACAATCTAATGCTGAAGTATTAAATCTTAGTAAATTTTGTTAAATTATTTAAAAATATGACATATTCAAGCAGCAATTTGTTTATTGTTAAAAATTTAAGTAAGGCAAAGTTAACATCAGAAAATGAAGCAATTGCGTTATTCGGCGATGACAATGCTCTCTCTGAAAACAAGGTGTCTACCATCTTCCTTATCAGAAAACTCTACCATTCATCCAATACCTCTTCCATGATGATCCTTCCTAACCTGAAACTAAAGAAAGTAGGGTTTTCACTGTGGCTCATAATATACCGGTACTTAAAACTAGTATGTCCTCTTTTGATGGCAGATGCACTGGAAAAGCTGATACTTTTCGGTGTTTCCAGGTATTGTTCATTCTAGCCCTCAACTCATTTACTAGCTGGATGGAGTCCATCCTGCTAGAAACATAACCAAGCCAGGTTTTCACCTTTCTTATTTGTGTTTCATGGTTTATGACTTTGTTTCTTTATTCATTGGCTTATTCATTCTACTTTCAAAATATTTATCATATGCAAGGAACAATGTGAGATTCAAAGATAATTCAAAACTAATTTTCTTACTCAAGGTTGTCATAGTGTAATTGGAAAGGTAATATATAAACTGGATGAACTATCACTTAACAAACTAAAAGTGCTGGTAGAGCAGTACAGATTGTGTGCTAACATATTTCGAAGAAGACAGTTCAACATCAATGATGGATACTCTAAAACCATCAACAGTTACAGTCATGTACCTATGACAACAATTTTTCTGTTTTGAAATGTGAAAAAACTGAACCATTAAGATCAAATAATTTTTCAAAAATCATACTCTGTTATTGAACCTATATTAAAGAATAAGTTCTAAACTATTCCTTAGCCACTAGGACAAAGCCATTATTTCTTTTTGATGGTACAGAACCATTTCTATGATGCTTAGATTATGAAATATTATCAGTTCTAAGAATTTTGGTACTGATCAATTCATGGTCAAAATTATTACTATGGATTATGGGCTAGATATAGGAAGCTAAATAGTTTGGGTTTTGTTTGTTTCTTGGTGTGCGGATTTTTTTTAAAGAGCAATAAAAACAATGTGAAAAAATATATATTTTTTATGGAAATGAGGTTTAATGCAGTATGAAACACACTTTATTCTATTGGAAAAACATAATAAACTTTAGCTCTATGGGCATGGTGGAAAGTTGTCACTTTTGATATACACAATCTTCTACAAAATAATAGTCTTTGGTCATTTTAAATACTATTAGTACTTTTCCTCTGATAAAATTAATGAGGAATGGGACAGACAAGCTCCTGAAAATAGACTGAGACAGTTGTTACCTCAGTCCATGCTGCCGCAGAAACAATATGTGAGTGTGACATGCCCTGTGGCAATGTAATATTTCACTCAAAATGGAGAGTGTTTACTGATTAATCCTTTGGACTTCTCAAAAATAAATGTTGATGATTATCCAAGGTGATTTTGATCACTCATGCTCACGACATTTCCTTTCAAGTGGCAACTATAGAAACTGTCTACTCCTCCAACTAACATCACACATTTACTGTGTGTGCAACATAAAAAGATCTTATTTGGCATTTGTTTGAGTACTGGTAAAATCTCAGCCTCTTTTCCACAGCTTTTACTAGGTCTTTTCTCTTCATGCAGAAATATGTCTTAAAACCCCAATCTAAGTTTTCTATTCTATATGCATAATGACAATTCTGTACTCCTGCTGGGGACCATTTTCACAGTTTCCATTCTCCAATAATTAAATGACCACCATCAAACATATTGCCCATAGAATTTAAAGAATCAAAACATTTTATCTTATTACCCCTTTAAGCTAAATGATTTTTATCATTTTCCTTCCCTTTAAAATAAATTTACAATTTAAAATAAATTTACTGCTTAAGTAGTAAAGCAAAGGTAATTTCTTAGCACTATTTAACCCTGTTTACATAGTTAATTAGCATCAAGTGTTTCTATTTTCTCATGTAAATTTGTTGGAGTATAAAGCTCTCAGTGTGTTTTGAATGCACATGACAAAGTTTCGACAGTGAAATAAATATACAGCATTAAGAAAGTAATTGTCCTTTCTTCATGCTATTTTTGAAAGTGAGAGTCTGAATCACTTTATCAGTCTAAAATATATACATTTCAAGAATTAAAAGATTATATTTTATATTTTTCTAAATGTAATGGTATGTGATGAATATCACATCTCACAAGCAAATAGAAATTATATTTTCTGTATTCTGTCATACCAAAGAGTTATTCTGTATATGTCTAAAGATCTTGTGGACATTAATATGCAACAAACCATAGAAATACTGTGAGACAGCTATTATAACCAGTGGAAGACTTTGTTTAAGACACTTAAGAAGGGAGAAGATATTTAACAACAGGAACTAAAAAATAAATTGATTGAAGACAGGAAAAAATGTCTGAACAGTCATGAGGAGATTTAGACATTCATCTGACTTTACCCAAAAAGTTCTTTGAGCTGATAAACAAATTCAGTAAGGTTGCAGTATACAAAATCAATATACAAAAATCAGTAGTTTTTTCATACGGCAACAACAAACTAGAAGAAAAAAAAATCAAGAAAGCAAGCCCATTTACAATAGTCACCAAAAAAGTAAAATATACAGGAATAAATCTAACAAAGGAGGTGAGAGATCTCTGCAATGAGAACTACAAATCATTGCTGAAAGAAATTAAAGGTGACACCTAAAGATGGAATGACATTACTTGTTCATGGATTGGAAGAATCAATGTAGTGAAAATGTCCTTACTACCAAAAGCCATCTACAGATTCAATGTGATCCCCATCAAAACACCAATGACATTCTTCACAGAAATAGAAAAAAACAACCTAACATTCCTGTGGAACAACGAAAGACCACAAACAGCTAATGCAATCCTGAAAAAATCAAATAAAGCTAGAGGCATTACACTTCCTAACTTCAAGCTATATTACAAATCTATAGTAACCAAAACAGCATGGTACTGGCATGAAAACAGACATGCAGACCAATGGAACAGAATAGAGAACCCAGAAATCAACCACCATATTTACAGCCAATTGATCTTTGACAAAGTTACCAAGAATATACAATGGGGAAAAGAAAGCTTCTTCAATAAATGGGTCTGGGAAAACTGGATATCCATATGTAGAAGAATAAAACTTTACCCATACCTCTCACCATATACCAAAATCAACTCAAAATAGATTAAAGACAAATAAAAGACCTGAAACTTTAAAATTCCTAGAAGAAAACATAGGGGAAACACTCTAGGATCTAGAACTGGGCAAAGACTTTATGAATAAGACTCCAAAAGCACAGACGAGAACAACAAAAATAAACAAACAGTATCAAACTAAAAAGCTTCTGCACAGGAAAGGAAAAACAGAGTGAAAAGACAACTTATAGAATAGGAGAAAATACATGCAAACTTTACATCTGACAAAAGATTGATATCCGGAGTATACAAAGAGCTCGAGCAACTTTACAGTATAAAAACAAATAATCCAATTACAAAATGGGCAAAGATGTTGAATAGACATTTCACAAAGGAGGACACACAAATGCTAACAGGTATCTGAAAAAATGCTCAACATCATTAATCAACAGAGAAATGAAAATCAAACCACTCTGAGATATCATCTCACCCCAGTCAGACTGGCAATTATAAAAAAGACGGAGAATAACAAATGCTGACAAGGATGTGGAGGAAATTGAACCCTACTGCATTGATGGTGGAACTGTAAATTAGTACAGCCATTATGGAGAACAGTGTGGAGTTCCCTTAAACAACTACAGATAGAACTACCGTATGATCCAGCAATCCCACTATTGGGCATATATCCAGAAGATTGGAAATCATCATGTTGAAGGCATACCTGCACTCCTGTGTTTATCACAGCTCTATTTACAATAGCCAGGCTATGGAACCAACTGAAATGCTCATTGATGGATTACTGGATAAGGAAAATGTGGTATATATACACAATGGAATGCTACTTAGCCATAAAAAAGAATGAAATTCTGTCATTTGAAGCCACACGGATAAGCCTGGAGAAAATTATATTAAGTGAAATAACACAGACACAGAAAGAGAAATACCACATGTCTTCACTCATAAGTAGTAGCTGACTCCATAAACAAACAAATTAATGAGAGAGAGAAAGAGAAAGAGGGAGAGAGGGAGGGGGAGAGAGAGAGAGAGAGAGAGAGAGAGAGAGAGAGAGAGAGAGAGAGGGAGAGGGGAGAGAGGAGAGAAAGAGAACCATCACAATAATAAGCTGAACTTTTAGAAGGAAAGAAAAGATCTGTGGTTACTAGAGATAGAAAAGAGGTGGAGAGGGAGAAATAAAGGGAGATTAAGGAGAAATTGGCTATCAGACACAAAGAATGATTGTGTATTGTAATGATGAATAAACTAATTATCCTGATCTAACCATCACACATTGTACACAACTATTGAAAGTCACCTTTGCACCCCACATATATGTATAATAAATTATCTTTAAAAAAATAAACATTTCTCTGAGAAAAAAATGAATATGGTCTAGAGAGAGTCAGATACTTTGTGTGTTAAATATTTGCTTGATACTGTGAACAGTTGCAAGCACAGTAGATTTTTGCAAGGGAACAAAAATAAATGCAAATGCCTTGCATCATCAGAGAAGGGGAGAGAGAGACAGAGAAATCAAACTTGCTAAGGAAAGCTCACTTCTCAGGAAGGAAGCAGATTTGACTTAAGGAAGAATTCTAGGTTCTAACAATATTGTTTGCTTTTAATTTACTAATGTTATCTAATGTTCATTGTGTAATATATTTTTTAAAAAGTACTTTTAGCCTGTATATCTATTTGGTTCTGGTTCTGTAATGCCAGTGAGTTACATCAGAGTAGTAGAAATAAAACACAATGAAGAAGCAAAATAGATCACAAAGAGGAAGCTATTCTTTTTAAATTTAGAATAGAAACAGGGTCAAAGCATGGGCCTCCTTTGAAATTATCGTAAGTGTTTTATCTCCCAAAACAGAGAATATAACTTGGATATTACTTGATAATTCTATACTTTCATCTGTGCAATCAAAAAAGTTAGAAAAGAAATCGATTTTTTACCTTACTAAATTCAGAGATGGATCAGTGATCCCTCATATGCTTTTATCACTAAGCAGGCCCTTTTAACTTAAAAATACCTAGAATAAATACACAATGTTAATTTCCAATTCTAGAAAATACATTTATGGTATCTTTATTTTAGTGTCTAATGAATAATTATGAAAGACTTTGATTAAAATCTTATTTTTCTTGGGTAGACCTTTTATATTTAAAGATACTTTAATTTTCCTGTGTAATTAAAACAGATCTTAAGACTTACTTTCTATATACATTTTTCTCTCATATTCCAAGTACTTTTTAAACGTGAATTTTAAAAATCATTTTCTACACCATTGGACAGGTCAGTAGCCCTCCCATTATATGTTAATAATAGATTTACCAAGCCTGATTTCAAGCTTTGTTGGAGAATTGTAAAATATGAATCATAAAGTAAAGAAGAGCCCATGTTCAAGGACATTTTTCCATATCCCAAAGAGCAATGTTCTAAACATAGGTATGTGAAGACAAATCTGCCCGTACTTAATTTATGTTGTTTCATTTTCTTCACATCATTTTAAAATCATCTTAGCAATATGTTCTTCCAGGTGCTCCGGTAACACATTTTGTTGAGTGCTATGGGTTCTCTGCTACTTCACAGAACTATGTGAAAGGCTTCTCACTTTTTTTTTTTTTTTTTTTTTTTTTTTTTTTTAGTGTAGTGGAATTCTCATCTCTATTAAAAGAAAAAGCAAGAAAGGTATTCATTTGGAGTGTGACTTTTTAGTTGCTACTCCACTTTCTTCACTCTCTCCTAAATCACTAAAAGGTAGGAAAATAGTAGGAAATTTTAGAGGTGCACAGGCACATGAATCAAGTCTTCAAACTTAATGGTGAAATAGTATTGTGTATGAATTTAGGTGCTCTGATAAAGGGCTATTTTCAGTAAACGTTGAAAGGTTGACAGTAGTTACTTTGTAGATCTAGGAAAAAAAAAAAAAAAAAAAAAAAAAAAGGTACCAATCATATGAAATTGCTCTTTTAATGGTAGAAACTTTTTAAAAAGAAAAACTTTCTTTGGAGTACTGACTTTAAGCAATGGTACACACTTCCTGAAAACTTCTGATAAACTTTTAATGTAGAAACTTTTTAAAAAGAAAAACTTTCTTTGGAGTACTGACTTTAAGCAATGGTACACACTTCCTGAAAACTTCTGATAAACTTTTAATTGACTCACCTTTAAGATGTTAGAGAAGAGAATAGTCATACAAAGTTTATGCTCTTTGTGTTCATCAGTGCACTTCTTTTTTTTGTTTGTTACCTATTAATCTGTATTTTTCTCCTATGATTAAGATGATAAGTTGAGAATTAAGTGTAAGTATCTGAATAACAATCTATGTTTACACACTTTTAGTTTGTTGCATAAAAATTAGCCAGATAGAGAAACCAACCTCCGACATTCACTTTAAAATCAATTTTTGGCGTGGATGTTCACCATATTCCCTCTGTATACTACTGTCATAACATAGTCCACGTTTCTTTTCTTTTTAATGGCATACTTTATTAAATTCTTGAGGTTAGACAAATAAATGAGATTCTTTATGGTATGAATTAGGTTTAAGGTACTATGTTGAATGGAGGCTTTCAAATAGAAGAAGCATCATAAGCTGTGCTACAGTAGTAAAAATATTTAAAGGTACATGTTCATTTTTCAAGTGATTAGAAGGGGTAAGAGATTAAGATGTGATGAGTCATGAGAATAAACTCAAATGATTAAAAATAATTATAATAATGGTTAAAATTTGAGGTTCAGATAGAGAAGACACAATTCAATGCACTAGAAAATGACTATTATAGATTTTTAAAGGTCATATGAAGATGCTATGTGAATTAAGGTAATAAAGCACCATTGCCTAGAATGATTGAAATGGACAAAAGTTTTTGGTATCATAGATCATAAATGTGATGGATAGATACTACTCTATTATGATTTACAGAAAAGGAGCAGAAGAAGGAAGCTTGAGATGTGCTTCAAATAACAAAAGAGAACAATACATTACTTCCCAAATAGGAGATTGGCAATGGGTAGAGAAGACGTAAACAATTGCAAGGGTTCTTATTCATTTGTGTGAACTAGACTCTGTCCTTCTGAACACATTTTGCCAAGAAAATGGAATTGATGATATCATGTGTCATCACTGGATATGCCCGTCCTGTGTGTCCTGGGCTTGACATTGGGATTGATTTGTTGTTATTTTTATTAGTGTATTCAACTACGTTAGGCTCTAATTCCCTCAGATTATGGAAAAAGCAAAGAAAAAAGGGGTATAAGGAGAGTATTTCTTAAGTTAATAACCATAGCAATCTTTTATATCGTTCATATATTCTATTTTAGAGTTATTCTTGTAGTCAGACATAAGTAAAATATATTTTGTATAAATTTGTAACCAACAAGGATTGTTTTAAAAAAAAAGTTGAATGAAAAAACTAATTGCTTAAAGACTATCCTAAAAGGATTAGATCTTTCCTGTTAACAGAATCTACATTTTTCTGTAAACTTATCAAAACTATTGTTTATATTCAAGGCCCATGTGTTTAATTAGCTATAATCTTGCTAACTGAGTTCCTTTAAATGTATAAAATTAGAAGAGTAATTAGACACAACTTCCAAAAACTGGTATGTATGTATAACTCACTTTCTAATGACCTTAGATTCATTTACCTTTTATAAATGTTTATAATGTAAATATTGCAATTTATATGCAAGGAAAATATTTACTCACGGTATTTCTTGAGAATAATGAAAGTCACTTGTTTTCCAGATGTTTATTAACCAAAATATGAAAAATAAATGCTGATCTTCTAGAAACCCTTTTGTTTCTACATTTCAATGTATGAGTAAGGACTAAAAGTCAGGAAGTAAATTAAATTCTGTTTTAGTTTCACTTTTTTCTTAATTTGTTGCTCATAGCTGCATGAGAATCCAATGGAAACTTTTCTATAACTTACTTTATGTTCAGTATTAAGGATATCACCAAAATCTTCCTCTTCTGTGGTTATTTTAACATCTAGATTTTAGACTTCTGAAAACTACAAATATCCACTGTCTCTTTAATATTCTTAGCTTTTTTGTTGTTGTTGTTTCAGTTTTATTTGATAGCTGCTACTAGTCAGTGAACAAAAGATTGCTTGTTGGGCCGGCCCGGTGGCGCACTGCTACAGTGCGCCGCTTGGGAGTGCGGCGGCGCTCCCGCCGAGGGTTCGGATCCCACATACAGACCGGTTCCTGCTCACTGGCTGAGCGAGGTGTGGGCGCGGCGCCGAGGGTTGCGATCCCGTTGCCAGTCCCGGTCCGGTACGGGCGCAACACTGAGGGTTGCGATCCGTTGCTGGACACGAAAAAAGACAAAAAAAAAAAAAGATTGCTTGTTGGTATTCATGGGTGTGATTTTCATCAGTAATTATAATGACTACATATGTTTCTTTTATGGAAAGCAGGAAGATAATTTTAAAATGACCTTGAGCAATATATACAGAAAACATATAGGATCATAAGTTTTTATCAGTTTTGATCATTTCTTTAAATAAAATTACCATGAGCAAAATTCTAAAGTTAGATGGTAAGTACATCTTCAGTGAAATTTCATTTAAATGAAGACATTTCTTTTTCTATTTTCAAAGTTATTGGATCTTACAAAAGGAAATATCATTTAGGAAATTATAATAATTAATTAAAACTAAGATACTGATATGTTGACAAAATTGCTACATTTTTTATTATAAATAGCAGCTTGGATCATTCATATTGAAAATATATATGATATATACTTCAAAATTATAGAAAGAAAAACAAAAGTTTTTGGACTTATGTTTTGGGTCAAGATAGAATAATAGAAACCTGATTTACCTTCCTGCATGAAAAAAAGTAAAAAACAGACCAAATATATAAAACAATAGTTTTCAACACTTTGGTCATCAAGAATAAAAAACAGTGATCTCAGAAAGACAGAAAACCAACAAGAGTCCTAAAATTGACTCAACTTATAGCCTGAAAAGATTTTCTAGTCTTTATTGCAGGGTGGGGAAACTCCAGTGAAGCCTCATGATTTCAAGACTTAAGAAGATGGAGCTGTGAATACAAGGAGGTCAGCGTGGCATAAGTTCACAGGGCAATGAGAAAAGAGCTGCATAGAACAAGAACTCAGTATATTGCGAAAGGGTCTTTCTTAAGGCATCAGCTAAATAATTAGTATATGTGTAGAAGGAAACTGCCAATTACTGAGTAATGAACCACTTGAACATTTGGAGAGAACAATTACAGATATCGCACAGAATCAGAAATAGTTCCTCTTTCTAACTACAATAGTGGAAAACCTCACAATTCACAGGATTTAAAAACTTCATAATTCAGTATCAAAATCAAACTCTCAAAGATGAAAATAACAACATGTGAGATTCAAAAATATATATATTAAGGATAGGTTAAATAAAATTAATAAAGCTTTAAGATGCAACAATTAAAACTATCAAAGTGAAACTCAGAGAATATATATATATATATATTTTAAATGAGAGCATCAATAACCTGTGAGAGAACTTTAGTGGCATAATATACATGTAATAGAAATCCCTGAAGGAAAGGAGAGTCTTATAAACATGTTTTCTGAAGAAAATTTTGAAGTATAAAAAATCTTTTATTTTTTCAAAAATTTTACTTTTTCTTTTGTTTTTTAATAATCTTTATTGTGTATATTTAAGGTATACGACATGATGTTATGGGATACATATAAATATTGAAAAGGTTACTATAGTGAAACAAATCAACCTATTCATTATTTCATGGTTATCCATTATTTCTTTGTGTGTGTGTGTGGCAAGAGCAGCTAAAATCTATTCATTTAGCATGAATCTCTAACACAGAACAATTTTATTGCCTATAGTTCTCATGTTGCACATTAAATCTCTAAACTCATTCCTCCTACATATTGTTACTTTCTATCTTCTGACCTTATTCACCCCATTTTCTCCACACCTCATCCCCTGCCCCTGGTAATTATTTTGTTCTCTATTTCTGTATACTTGCTTTAAAAAAAAAAAATTCCAATTAAGTAAGATAGGATCTTGCAATATTTTTCTTTCTGTGTCTGCCTTATTTCACTTATCATAATGCGAACTATAAGCCCCTAGATCTGAGAAATTCAATAAAGCACAGTGTATATTTAAAAAATTACAAGATATGTTATAACCAAATTATTTAAAATCGATGATAAAGAGTAAAATCTTAAAAGCAGCCAGAAAAGAACAGTGTAGCTACTATAAGTACAGAGAAACTAATGTAAGAATGACAGCAGAGTTCTTGTTGGATACAATGTACGCCTGAACAAGTAGAGAAATATTAAAACCCTGAAAAATCAGCAAGAAAAGAAACTATCAACCTAAAGTTCTAAAACAAGTAAAAATATCTTTCTTACTGAAGGTGAATTGAAGCTTTCAGACATACAAATCTAAAATAATTAATTATCAAGAGATGTGCATTGTAAGAAATATTGAACAAAGCTCTCCAGGCTAAAGAAAAATGATACTAGCTTTGATGACTACCTAGCAAAATGCAAATTATGTTTATTCTTATTTTTGACATTAATTCAACTGCTAATCTATTGTTAAAAGCAAAAATAATAGCAGTGCATTAAGAGGTTTATAAAACATGTGTATGTAAATTGTATCATAGCTATAGCACAAAAGCCAGGATGGGAAAAACAGAATTTTATACAGCAAGGATTTTATTCTGTACATGAAATGGTACACTATCACTTGAAACTAGAATGTTAAGGTAAAGAAGAAACTTCTGCCAGGGTGCAAATTAATGCACTTCTTCCATCACTGAAATTGTTGATGTTTGGAAAAAAAAAAAAAAACTTGAATTAAGCAGTGATGTAATCAATTTAAATGATGGAGCAATCTCATTATCATATCACATACCAGCATTTTGAGTTCCACTGTTGTAGTTAAGAGAAAGAGTTTTAAATAAATATCATTAACATGTGCAAGTTAATAAGGAAAATATGTAAAATGTCAGTACATAAGTAGAATATGAGAAATCCTCATTGTACTCACTGAAATTTGTGCAAGTTGAAACCATATCTTTGCTTTGCAAGATTCCAGACTGTGTCTATGCAAAGCAAAGACACAGTTCCAATATACAAGAATTTCAGTTCACGGTACTGTCTAAAATGAGGATTGTCTACATATAAGAAGAAATTCAAATGGAAATGCCAAAAGTGAACAACCTAATACATATGATTATGAACTCAAGGTGGGTATAAAAATGGAATAGACAGCAAATAGTAGGCTACTGAAATGGAAGAATAATCAATAGAGAAAGTACAAACTGCAGCATAGAGAGAAAAAAGAGTAGAATATATTAAAAAAAGAGCACAAGTGATATGTAGAAAAGAGTAAGAGGTTTACATATGTTAAATGCAATCACAGAAAAAGATAGAAAGAATTGAGCATAGCAAAATTAGAGTAGATAATGGCTAAGAAGTTTTCAAAATAGTTGAACAGAATGAGCTGAAGCATTAAAGAAGCTCTTAAAAATATTGAAGACCCTAAAATGTTTTCTAAATATATGCACTAAAATAATTATTAATTCAATTAAAATAATTAAAATGATTGTATATATCCATATTTAATGTGTTAGAAATTAAAAATGAGAAATATCCAAACTATTTATTCAATTTATTTAAAAAAATAATATTAAAACATTAAGTTGATGTATGTAATAAATTCATGAAATGACTATTATTTTTCAAAAAGAAATATAATGAGAAAGGTGGCATTGCTTCACAGTTTTGGAAATATCTGGTTTACTAGAAGACAGCTGGTTATCATATTTGCATCTCAAATCAATCTGCTATAATTAATTGTTTTGGTAGAAGTACATGCAGAAAATCTGAGCTCAAACAATTATGAAGTTAGAAAATGGAGGGGTATTTGGATAAGGATAATCTTTTCAAATGTTTAGGGATTTTATATATATAATACACACGCACACACATACACACACCAAAACTTGACAAGTGGTAGTTTTAAAAGGAGAGTTGTATTGTGGAATTTGAAAGAAGATCACCAAACTTTCTGTACTCTGTTACATTAAAATTCATTGACCCAACTTGCACTTTGAATGGAACTTATATCCATGCATCATCTTGCAACATCCAGCATTAGTCACATTGTAATAACTGCTAAAAAACAAAGACAAAGAGAAAACTTTAAAATAGTCAAAAAAAAAAACTTTATTGGAGAAATTATATGGAAGAAACCACAAATATGGATTGGCATTTTTAAAGTGTTGAAAGAAAATATAAAACACATTCTTCAGCAGAAGTAAAATTATTCCAGATAAAAACATGGAAATACATGAGGATTGAAGAGCAATGAGATACTCAAATATATGGATAAATATAAATGAATATTGGCTATGTAAAATAATGATAGTAATATTGTATGGGCCTCAAATATATCTAAATTAAAATGCATGGCAAGATTGGAACAAAAGAAGTTAGTAGAGCCCATGGGGATAAAGTGTTCTAAGTTTTTAGAATTGTTGGAAAGGGACAAAAGTAATACTGGCATTACTTTTTTATTACTCTCACAGTCTGTATTGCCGTCATACTGCAAGGATGCATATATAATCTCTAAGGTAACCACTAAACAAAAAGGAAAACAGAAGGAAACATGATAAATAAAAAATAGTTGATTTATTTCAGTGAAGGAGAAAAAAGTATCTTGAGATATGCACATGAAATCAAAAACTAGTGTAAGATAATCAGTATAAATACATATATAAGTGAACAAAATAGTGCAATGTTTTATATATTAATTTGAGCCTGTAGGTGCTCTATGAAATAAAAAAGCATTTATTTTGAGTGTTGCTCGTTTTTCCTCCAAAAGCAAAACATTCATTATTTTGCTCCTTCTATTTATACATTCCTAGGCACATCAGAAGAATATAAAGCTATTTATAACGTAATTAATACATTTAAAGTGTCATGCTAGGTAAAGGAAGAAATAATGCATACTCAAAAATAACTATGATAATACAAGGCAGAATATATATTAGATGTCATTTGCATCGATGTTTTTTTAATGTGTTGTCTGAGACCAGTGACCCTAAATAAAAAGCTGGTGAGATTAAAGGTATAAACTTGCCTTAAGCCAGAGTTCTCATTTTTGCAACAACTGTTTAGATCAACTTGGAAGCTGATATTTTTATCTCTAAAATTTGATCAAGTTAACTAGATGAAGAAATGAAATAATGTCCCATCCAGAAAAGCCTCACAATTAGCTTCAAAGTCTCATCATGCACTTTAATGTGGCTTTCCTCTCTTTTGTTTCACTTTCACATTTGTTTATTGTCATATATCAGTAGCCAACTCCTTACTCATCCAAATTATCTTAACCTCTCTCTGGAACTAAATCTGAACTGACATATAAGCAGTCAATTTCAGTTGCAAAGTTGCTCATAGTAACTTAAAAAAAAACAAACAAACAAACAAACAAAAAAAAACATATGAAACTTTCAGAGCAAATTAGAATCAAAAACTTCACCAAAACTGTTGCTAGTAAAAAATCACTTCTATAGATATCCAGCTGGACTAATGGTGTTTGTAGAGGTAAAAAAAATCCCATATTTTCTGAGGACCACATAATGCTTCATAAAATTGCCCTCATATTTGATGGTATCAATAAACCCTCAATTAAATTAATTTTGGAATGTCTTTATCTTGAAAATAACATTATTAATAAAAAACAATACTTATTAAGCATTATCTATGTCAAAAACCACAAAAGGCAATTTTTTTCTGTTATATTTATTTTATGGCATAGTAAGGAAGGTATCATAATTATCACTCTTTTATAAATAAGAAAATTAGGGCTTAGATATGGCAAGCAGATAATTTAAACTTTGTAATATGTACTACAATGAAATTCAACCTGTACAGTCTGAGTCCATAGTGGACACGATTTTACCCATAAGTTAATTAATGAAATTATGAAAGAAACAAATTGTAAGCCAAAAAAACAGTATTAGAAATTATCTAATATAGCCATATTTTAGTGATGGAAAGAAAATGATGCATCTAAAATAAATCCAAATTGTTATTCAGTAAATGCTATAGAAATTCAGTTAAATAGAAAAACACAAGAAGATTGAAAACACGTAAAATTTCATTTCTCAATGAAAAGCAAGAAAATAAATTTTATAGCTACTTCATCAGCAAGCAAGTACTTCTCTTCTGAATCACTGGTGTTTGGTGAAGGGCACAGTTGAGTGAAGCTTTTGATAACTGGTTGGGCATGAAATACATTTGTCATGTTAAAAATCAAAAGAAAATAAAAATAGAAATTCTGGGGAAATAAGTTAAAGGACATGAAGAATTTTATTTCTGTAGTTCAATCAGTGCAAATTGTAGAATACATGGAGATAAGTGGGGAAAGTGAAAGGAATCTAGGAATTCGAGATTACAGCAAAGTGAGAATCCAAGTATACCTTCAGGTTATTCTGACAAATTTATTAATCATTATGATCATAAAAATAACAATATACTAATTTCTATTACTATGTTTCCTGTTATTGAATCCAATTTATTGCAGCATTAGGACTATAAGTTCTCAAGTTAGGAAAGCCCAGTTTTTACTGAAGCTCTGGCATGTATTATTTCTGTGACATTGTCCAAGTCAATTTACTTTTTCTGTCTCAGTTTCTTCATTCTTCTTTTTTTTTTCCAGTTTCCTAATTCTTGAAAGCATCAACCCAGCCAAAGTACTCAAACAACTGGCTGAGCCTTGCTGAGAAAAACAAAACTTTGTAAACATTTACAAGTAACTCGCTGTCTTCTTGACCTCAGTCTAAAATAAAGGGAAGAAAGCCTGAGCAATCATTTTTAAACTTACTGAAAAATATTATGTTTTTATTATTGGAAAATGGACCACTACCAAACAAGTCAGAAGGCCCATTTTCTCGACAATGTCTCTGACTCAGTGAAGAAATAACCCTGCTTGAAATGGTAACTCCTCCCTCTCCAAAAATCTTTTTTTTTTTCTTTTCTCCTGCTAGAGAAGGCAGAAGGAGAATCATGTTTTACTTACACTCTGTGATTTTTGTGTCTGTAAACATCTGTGGAGGTAGGAGACATTGATTTGGTTCCTTCTCTGAAACAGTAAAATGTGCCTTTTATCTGATTAAAAACACTACCTAAAAATAAAAAAAAAAGGAAATAAAATATTTCCAGTGATTCCTGCTGCTCTAACTCCAATGATTCATGCAGACAAAAAGAAAATTCATATAATGCGGAGATTATTTAATCTAAAACTTTCATATTATAAATGAGAAAAATAAGTCCCCCCCAAATTAAGCACCTACTGGGTAGAAGTTGTTACAACGTCCAAATGCTTAGTGAGAAATCAAGGTTACAACTACTAAGTAGAAAGTCTGAAATGGGTCTCCTAAATTCTAGTTAATAATTTTCCATTTTTATCAGTGTACCATAGCTATTAACAATATAAACATAATGATATAGCTAATCTTTAAAATAACTAAAATTATTGTAAAAGTGTCTATGTGTGTACTGTACAATGATACCATAAATGCTAAATTGGACATTTTGAAATTCTAAAGATCCACCATTATTTGAATTCATAAAATTGAAAAAATGTCATACAATGCTAAAACTATAGTAAATAGTATCATAAAATTACTTAATAAATATTTATTAAATGTGTGGAGGTATTGATACAAAAGCCCTGTAAGAAATATATGGAGAAATTTGGAAATAAATTAAGATTTATAAAATGTGAATTGAAGATAAATGTTCTATCAGCATAATATTTTAGCGTAGAGTAAGAACCTTTACAAAATTTAAAAGAAACAAATTTTTTTGAAAAACTTTACACTTTTCCTAAGTGATTACTAAAGGTCAAACTGTACAAATTTTGAATAAGCAATTTATTTTGATTTAATTGATAACTTTAAAAATGATCAGTGTACAGATATATGTGGCCTGTGGTTTACAAATTTTTTGGCTTTATAGAAATAGTATTAGTTAAATATATAGAATTTTTATTTAAGTTAACAAACCACAAGTATAAATTTGCTAATATGTTTAATTACACTTCTTAGTAATTACAACGTAAGTTTCCAAAATATATATTCTAGTTGAATTACCACAAAATAACTGAATTATGAAACTACATGTTAAAATGTATATTAGTTTTCCACCACTCAGTATCATATTTAAGCTCTAATACATTTCACTTTCCCTTCCATAAATCTTTTCCAGATATCATTTAAAATAAGTAAATCAAATTCCAGATAAGATTATGAGTAACAGATTCTTTCACTACCTACTGAAATATTTATTAAAAGAAATGAGATGGAAATTTAAATACCTTTAGAAACTAAAATTATCAATAAAAATCTTCCTGATTTCAGGTAGACTTTCTGCCTTCCAAGGAGGGATTGTGCCTTGCCAGTTAGCAAGTGAATAGCCAAGGAGAAAGAAGAATTTTTATCAAGATCAATATTTTAGAATCTTCACAGATGTAAGGAAGCATATCATCTCCCCTAGTGTGTAAAATTCTGTTTTTAAAAAGTCATATATTTGTGCTCCAAATGACAAAGTGTTTTTTTAATTAGTATTTTTTAAAAGTAAAAAAAAAAAAAAATGATAAAATGCCTTAACATGAGTAAACAGGCAAAGAGCATAGTCAGATGATAATCTTAACATAAATGAAAATTGCTAGCAAACATTAAATATTCAACACACTGATATTAGAGTAATTTAAAATTAAAGCAAAATGAAGATATATATATATATACATATATATTTACATATATATATATTTTTTTTTTTTAACTATAAGGATTACTATTGTTGTCATGAAAATACTCTCTATTAGAAAGGCATGGTGAAGCACATACCCTTATATGCTGATGCTGATGCTGATTCTGCAATTCTAATACATAATTTTCTGGAGAGCAATTAGACACAATATATTAAGAACCTTGAACTAGGTATACATTTTTGGCCCCATAACTTCTGTTGTATAACTGATTTTAAAGAGCTGTTTAAAGAAACTGAAAGGGAATTATAATTCAGGATTTTCCTATAGTGTTGGGGGAAAAAAAAATCTAAATGCACCAAGGGAAGGAAGGAAGGAAGGAAAGAAGGAAAAAAGGGAGGAAGGAATGAAGGAAGAAAGGTTAAGTAAATTGTTATACAAAATCAGTAACATCAATATTTTCAGATTTTATTGGCATTAATTTATAAATGAAAGTTGAGAAGAGAAGGAAGAGAATATTTTAAATTGGATACTAAAGTCTTTAAAATCAACATTTCTCCGCCAAATATTTAAGCAAAATAATGACATTATTTTCCTAGTGAAAAGATTATGGATGATTTTACTTTATAAGTAATTTATTTTTACATTTATTAAATTGGCTTGAACAATCGTTTGTATGATTTATTATAAAAAAGTTAATAACATTAACAGTATGAGAGTTATGGAAACAATGTGATGGTCATGAATATAAAAGTAAGTTAATTTTCATGAAATCCAAAATGCTATTGTATATATATAATCACATAGAAGATATATCAAAATTGCTTTAATGATAAAGTCTTCAACATGATTAATGATATAAATAAAATTTGTAACATTTGATAAGATTGGTAGAAAACAAAGGTTATAATATTGCCTTTGCATGTATGAATTTGGATATACTGTTATTCTAAAAGTTGACAAAGAAGTATTAAGACACTATTTACACAAAATATCCATAGGATTTACATTTTCTAAATCCATGAGAAAGTGAAAGCAAATGAAAGTGAGGAAGAGAAAGAGAGGAAAAAAATAATGGGAGCCTAAGGAAGAGAAAGCATAAAAGCAAGTGTCAGAAATAAGAACAAACATATTAATCAATAAAATAAATATAAATTGAAAATGTCTTTATATTAAAATGTCATCTGATTAGTCATAAGTCAGTTTTCCCTTCCTACAATTAAAGTCTTCCTATAATTAAAATCTTTAAAAAAGAAAGGGAGAAATCATACCAAGACTCAAAATTAAAACAGAAAAATTAAATGCCAGATGTATTGATGTGTGGAACAACTAATCACATGTATTATGGGGCACAACTGGGAATTACAATCAGGGACTGCCACTTTACTACTTGCAATAAAGCAGCATGTCAGTTCAATTCATCATTTTTCTTGTCTTAATATTTGGTGTTTTCCAAATTTTCTGTAATAAACATATGCTACTTTTGAAATCTGAACAAAGCAATTCA
The DNA here is from genome assembly GCF_000696425.1 of Galeopterus variegatus. Lineage (NCBI taxonomy): Eukaryota > Metazoa > Chordata > Mammalia > Dermoptera > Cynocephalidae > Galeopterus > Galeopterus variegatus. The sequence goes on from NW_007730341.1 coordinate 84,014, forward strand.
GTAAGTATAAATTCGTCCCATAGGACTTGAACTCTAAGTCTGATTTCTCATTCACATAGTGGAAAGATATTCAATATGAATTAATATTTGGGAGACATTTTGACTCCCAATTCTGGTAAAGGCTGCAGAAATTTGAGAAGATACTTTTGGTATTCAGTTTTTCTTGTTAACGAGTGAGATTTCTTGTCTAAAATGTTGTCTCTTCAAAGAAGATTAGCTCTATTCCCCCATGCCAAGCTTGGACTAAGCGATATTTTGCAGCATATCCAGCCTCCTTACACAAAATAGACAATTGCACCATGTAAATGAGCTCAAGTTTTCTAAATCCAAAACTCCACATCCTCGTCTCAGGGAAGTCTCTCTCTCTTTCTCTACCAGGGGGTGACTTTTCCCTTATTCAAATATGCAGTGCCAGTTACCATTCAGTTCCCACTCCCAGGGGAGGATGTTTACGATGACAGGACTGTTAAGACTGACCTATCAAATGCATTAGTGGTCACAATATGGTCCAGAGTCCTAGAAGTTATCTGTCATGACAGGGCTCTGGAAGCCCCTCTGTTTGCTGGATTAGGGGAGGTCCAGGGACTCCCGGGAAAGCTGGGCAAGGGAGAGGCCCTCAGGGGATTTAGTGAGTGATTATCAACAGATATGGAAATATTTCCAGAATTTAGTATCCATATCCACATGTACTTGGTAAAGATAAGCTTTGCCCATCCATCACATCTTAGACTAAGATACTCAATTCCCATGAATGAATCTGAAAAATCTATGAACCACTGCAATAAAAAGAAAAATCAAAGTATCAGGGTTTGTAAAATTATCTTATTTACTTACTCTGAGATGCATTTATTTTGTAAATAATTAAAATAGACCAAGCAAATTTTAACTGAGATGTTACTTTGTAAGAGCTTCTCAACTTTCTATTTAAAACGCAGGTACAGTCTACATGGTGATGTGATTACAGCATACAATTTTTCATACTTTCTCTCTTACAACATGTAAAATTAGAACACTCATGTAGATGACCCGTATATTTAATTAAAATTTTCTTTCCATTCACAGTTTTTCTGGATTTTATTGCTGAATTACAGTCATAGTCTAAAATGCAAGTATTTTTAAAACACTGTATTTTAATATTTGGTATTTATTTTATATTATAACATTAAGTTTTGTAAAGTCAGGATATTTTAAGACTTTTTTTTTTTATCTTCTCAGTGTTTATGTTCTTTGATGAGTAATAAAAATCTCTATTGGTACTTAATCATCCCTTAACTTCCAAATGAAACAATTTCAGATGATTGAGTATAATGCCTGTCTCTCCATAGAAAATCTCTATAGAATGAAGGGTGATATAGAATCCTAGAATAGGATCAGGAAAGGTGAATTTTATTAACAGGTTTTCTGTTGATGCTAGGCTGTCAATTTAAGCTCGCTGTTTCTTACTATCACACAAGGGTGATAAATAATACAAGATTTAATTTTATCTAGGTATAATAATAAATGTATAATATAATATCAGAATCTTTTTTATTTTTTTTAAATAAATATAAATTTGCAGTTACCTGCCTAGGTCAAAGTTGAAAAAACATTATTTTAGTTCATTCAGACTACTATAATGAAATACCATGAGCTGTGTCACATATAAACTAAATAAACTTATTTCTCAGTTTTGGAGGCTGGGAAGTCCAAAATCTAGGTGCCAGCAGATTGGATCTGGTGAGGGCCCACTTTCTGGTTCCTAGGCTGCCATCTTCTTGCTGTAACCTCACATGTGCAAGGGGTGAGGGAGATCTCTGGGATCTTTTTTGTAAGGATAGTAATCTTATTTACGAGGGCTCCACCTCATGACCTAAGCACCTCCCAATGACCCAACTCCTAATATCATCACATTGGGAGTTAGGTTTCACTTTATTAATTTCAGGAGGACGTAAATATTTAGTTTGTAAAAGCATAGATTATATGTTAAATCTGAATAAATGTTTGAGAATTTTGATAGACCATTTTCCTTTTTATGTGTTTACTCCTCTTTGCTTTTGATGTTCTAAATATATACTTTAAATTTTAATTTGTTGTTGATAACCAATTATAAAAATAACTACAGACCTTATGACCACAGATTAAGGCAAACTCTAGGCTACTTGATCTTTTGGTTCATTTTCATTAAAACTCTAATTTGGGAGAGCAAATTGGGCTGAAATTAATAGTACAGATATACTATTTATTTAAAGACTCCATATATCTAAATCCTGTAAGTAGTGAGGCTGCATGCCAAGTGTGTATTAAGGCAACATGGCTCAAAAACAATGTAGCTTCAGTTTTACTATGCTTCAATAATCTCACCAGTGATCTAATGGTTTTAGACAAAAAAAAATGCTTTAAGTAAACTTTCTTTCTCTTTTTTTCAATGCTTCACTTTGCATCAAGCCATCAGAAACACTCCCAACAAAATAATTCCTAGTTCAATTGAGTATTATTGAATTAAAATGAATATGTAACCAGCCAGCAACCAAATAAAATAAAATAAAATGCATGTGTCTAGGAAACTAAATGTAAATTTGTCAGTCTCCCCTGGCAATATGCTCCTGTCTCTGTGTCTAAAGTCTAGTCTGCTAATCTCTGCCTAAAAAACACAGAACATCTAGAGCAGGATTTTTAAATCTTGATGTATTAAAAGGGTACTTTGCTATCAGGGGTATTGTGTCCATTGAAACATTGTTTAGTGTTCATTTTCTGGCCCCAACACTACTGCTTCAGCAGCCTGGGAATGTAGCCTACAAATCAACATTTTTAATAAGCAAACTTACTGTTCTGATGCAATCTGTCCAGCAACCAGTCTAGATATTCTGTTCCTTCGTCCTCTGCCTTTGCCGTCCTCAGTATGTTGGGATGAAAGTTCAACTGGGAATAAACTACCCAAAACTCTCATTCAGCTAAACTCACCATAGCTCATAACCCTACTATCCTCAGTCACTTGCCAAGATGGAAACGCCTTTGCTGTTAGCCTCACAGCCTATTCCTATCCCATGCTCTGTTACTTCCTCCCATTCTGTTACAATTTATTTCTTTACATCCTCAGCCTGTTGACATATTTCTCTCTCCATCTATTTGCCTTATCCATAACTGGATCAAGAAAGAATTGTTTCTGATGGAAATAAAGAAATACAAACGTATTATGTCCCTTCCCTGAGAATACCACTTTCCCTGCAGCCCTGTTGACAGGAAGCTGTTCATTCTCAGTCTCCCCACATCTGACATTCACTATGCTTCTTCATAGGTGTCAGTTAAGTTCTTCGTCACCACCTACCATTTATTTAGCATCACACTTTCAGTCACCCCAAGTGTTACCTTTATCCCAGCTAATTCAATTTCTGTGTGAATACTGACTTAGCTATACAGCGTCTCAATTTTTTGACATGCTGAAGTCTTTTTTCCACGAGTTTTATTTTTTCTCTACTTTTACTCTAGTCAGCTACTTCCACGGACCTCAACTAGCCTTGCCATTCTTTGGAACTCTGATTTTTCTGACACACTGAGGATTTCTCACTATTTGCGTACGTTTTCCGATGCCTTCAGCTCTCTCAGAGGAACAGCAAGTGCATTTCTTCACCCACATCACTGAGGCCGCCTTCTCCTCTCCTCACCCTGACATTCCCTTTCTCTCTGCAGTGCCTTCACTCGCTTTCCACTGTACTCACATCCTTTTTTCCCCCTGTCAACACATTTTCTCTTTGTCCCTTTCTCTTTGTGGTTCTTATAGAATAAAGTTCTATCTTGGCTGTGGTGGCAAAAGCAGGATTATCTGAAAGTGACTGAGGGAACTTGCTTTTTATTGCCTGGACAATGAGAGAGCTTGTGTGAAAAATTCTTCTCTCCCAACATGAAGGGCTAAGTTCACGTTTAGTTTGTCACAGACATGGCTGCCTTCCTCTCAGTGGAATGACTACGACTTCTCAACATTTTCAAGACCTGTAGTGCTAGGCAGCTAATTTTTAGTCAACTGTTAGAAAACCCAGACTGTCTAGCTCCTAAACCCAAGGTGCATATTCCCCACCAACAAGACTGTTTTCATGGTCAGTACAGTCTTTAGTCACAAGAAAAAATAAATCTTTTTTCTGAGCCATAAGCTCAGGAGGGCCTCAAAACACGTTCTCTTTTCTCTCTTTCTCTCTCCATCCCTCCATTTCTCTCTCTCTCTCTCTCTCTCTCTCTCTCTCTCTCTCACACACACACACACACACACACACACACACACAGAGTTTATTTTAAAAACTTACTTTCCACCTCTCTGAATCCTGGATCCAGTGATCAGGCCCAAACAACAAAAACCACACCTTTCTGACTGTCAGTATCAAGATCCAGGGAAACACTCCTTCCTCTCTCGACTTTTATAACTTCACAAGAGGTGACTATTTCCAAACATGAATTGTATTGCTGCTGATATTAGAGACTTTCACTATTTCAGGACATAGGCGAATTTGAGTAGCAGAAGTGTTTAGTTGAGATAAAAAATAAATAAATTACATTGTCAAATTCTTCTTTCATATGGCATGAAGACAACAGAATCTTGCAAAATAAAATAATGTTTTCCAGTAAAGTTCAATACCCATTTGCTTACTTCTCTTGATTCCAGAGTTACTTATGATTTGAACAGTATTTGCAATACTTGCATACAATCATTGATAAACATTCTAAAATACTAAGCAATCCAAATTTTTATAAGCTTTGCTCATATGTAGATCTAGTCAGATCATGTATGAAGCATAATATTAATTATTTATATTGTCACTACATGGATAAGGAAATTGTATATTATGAATAGTTTGATTTTAATAAAAATATTTAATAAAATATACTTGAATTTTTAAAAGTTATATAACATAGCTTAGCCTTGCTTAATTTTGTATTGAATTTCGATTTTAGAAAAATGTAACAATATGAAAACAGAGAAGTATTTTTTTTATTTTACATTTACATATTTTGCATTATCAACAAAAATATAGTCAAAGATTGCACACACTAATTCAGTTACATTTTATTTTTTAATCCTTTCATTAATGAAAACAATTATACATTGTGATTATGATAAAATTAAATATGCAAAGATGAAGTTCATAATTACCTATTTTTGAAAAAATATAGATAATTACTTATAGGGGTAGTCTCCTTAACTTTTGAAAAAATAAGTATATGTGAAAGTTTTCCATGATGAAATTTGTGAATACAGTATATAAAAACAAATTATGACGAAAAATAATCACTGATAAAAACAGAATATTGTATGATCTTCTTGAGTAGTAGATTTAATCAGAAACATTTTCTTGTTCGTATTCGTTGTTTTGATCAGACATCTGACACTTTGCTCACTTAAATCATAAACCCTATAACTTTGCACATATTTTCCAATTTGTTATTACAAAGGCATTTTTAAAAGGTAGAAGAATAGTATATATTTCATTTAACAATTGTGAGATGAATTTCTGACTTTTAAATAGCTGACATATATATATAAGACTCGATTCATACTCTGTTTGAGACCCAGGACCGCTCGTGGTTACATTACTAAAACAGAGAAAACACAGGGATGACTCAGGTTCCCCATCACACAAATGCACTCTGTCTAGCCAATGGGTCTTAGAACACTTGGGGTTAATAGAAACACTGAAAGAACATGCACTTTCTCTTTTGTTGACCTTTGACTTGTAATTTTTACTTTTTCCCCAATTATATCTATTTCTAAAGTAGATCATGTGACATTGTAGAATTTACCCTAGTTGTGGCTGCATGATAATAAATTAATTCAGCTCTGTGCCGTACTCATTTCTATATCCAGGCTGCAGAACACTAATAGAAGAATCATAGAAATGTCAACAAATGTCTTACATGAAAGCCAAAACATAGCTCCATTTTCATCAAATGTTCTTCCTCCCTCTCTGTTATACTAGAGGCAGTATTTCTGCACTTGGCTCTGTATACCCTTCCTTCACATATTTGAGAGAATTTATCAAACTCTTCTAAATCTTCTCTCTCTCTCTCTCTCTCTCTCTCTCTCCCCCCCCCCCCCCCTGTCTTTCCCCCTCCTCCATCTCCCCCTCACATAGTTCCTTGTCATTAGTTTCTGGCATTAAAATAAACATGAAAATAACTTCCTGTCATCTAACATATTTCTTAAATAAAGATATTTTTACATGTTTTCTCTATTTTCCAACCTTCTTTTATTCCTCATATATTACTCTTTATTTTCTCAGTCTATAGAAAATACTTTTATCCAAGACACTAGTGACTCATTACTAATTCTCATTTTATAACTCATCTGAATTTTGGTACCTTTTGGCACTATTGGCCACACTTCGTCCATGCTCAGTGAAAATCTTTGCCTTCTATAACACAACATGCTATATATTTTTTAACAAGATATTTGACTCCCTTTCTAATTCTGACTTTTGTTTCTCTCTCTCTCTCTCTCTCTCTCTCTCTCTCTCTCTCTCTCTCTCTCTCTCTTTCTCTCTCTCTCTTTTTTTCTTTTGTTGTTTTAATTAAGGAAAACTTATGAGGTCAATGATAAATGCTTTTCAGACCTCATACATTCTCCCTATGAAATCTCATCAGTCATATATATGGCTGTAGTTTCCAATAATGGCAGAAGTTGGCAAACATTACCTGTAGAGGGTTAAATAGTAAATATATTAAGTTTGTGGGCCATATGGTCTCTGCCTCAACTATTTAACTCTGTTCTTGTAGTATGAAAGCAGCCATAGAGAATACATAAGCAAATGGCTGATGCTTTCCAGTAGAACTTTATTTACAAAACAATTGGGAGGCCAAATTTATTCTACAGGTAGTAGTTTGCACACCACTGAACTATATAATAATGTAATTCACAAAATTTATAAGCTTCAGAACTGAATTACTGAAATAATCGCATGCACGAACAATTGGACTAAAGTTAGCTCCTTCTATTTCCTTTTCTGTGAAAAGATAAAAATATTATTAGTTCCTCCCTTCTTAAAAACCATCCATAGCTCCTCAAACATTGAACATGACTCACAAACTCTTAAATTAGGTGGCACTATTTACCTTTAAACTAATTTGTAGCTAATTTTATATTTTAATCTTCTTCAGGATAATAGTGGGGATCTTTCTTGTCCACAGGGTATTAAATGTGTTTCTATTAGTCTTCATTGAGGAAGCAGCTGCTTTATTTATTTATTTTTTTTTTTTGGCTTTCATTTTTTGTTTGTTTTTCTATTTTTATATCTTTTTTGTTTTTGCTTTTAATTCCTAATACATACTCTGACATAAAATGATGATTTAACAATTCCTTTATAATTTAATAAATTTTAGTCATACATTTAATACAAACAACAAACTCTTAGAAGTCCATACAATCTAACAATCTTACACAAAATAAATAAAATTAGGCTACAATAAGTACATGCAATTAATTAAAGTTGACATTGAAAGGACATGTTTCCATAGAAATATATAATTTTCTTATTACTCTCTAGAAATCAGATTATACTCCTTTATGCAAAAATACACTGTCATGATATTTAAAACCATTTGTTATACTTCCAAAATTTTTTTTTGTCATTATACAATGTAGTTAATTTTTGTGGCCCTTTACCAATTCCTCCCTTTCCTACCTCCCTCTCCCCCATTCTCAACCCCACAACATCATATCTGTTCACTTGTCTTAATAAGTTCAAGGAATTATTGTGACTGTTGTGTCTCTTCTATTTATTTGTTTGTTTATTTATTTATCTCAAATGTAAGTGAGCACATCTGGTATTTCTCTTTCTGTGCCTGGCTTATTTCACTTAACATAATTTTCTCTAAGTTTATCCATGTTACTTAGAATGGTAGTATTTCATTCTTTTTTGCAGCAGAGTAGTATTCCAATGTGTAGATATACCACATTTTCCTTATCCACTTGTCTGATGATGGGCATTTAGGCAGGTTACAGTTCTTGGCTATCATAAATAGAGTTGCAATAAACATGGGAGTGCAGGTATCCCTTGTACATGATGATTTCCATTCCTCTGGGTATATACCCAGCAGTGGGACAGCTGGGTCATTTGGCAGTTCTATCTGTACTTGTTTGAAGAACCCCAGAGCATTTTACATCATGGCTACACCACTTTACAGTCCCACCAACAGTGTAGGAGGGCTCCCTTTTCTCCACATCCTCGCTGGCATTTATCATTCTCAGTCTTTTGGATATTAGTCAGCCTAACTGGAGTGAGATGACATCTCAATGTGATTTTGATTTGTGATTATACAAACTCTTAGAAATCCATAAAATTTAATAAATGTACACAAAACACATAAGATTAGGCTATAATATGTATATGAAATTAATTAAGGTTGACACTGAAAGGTCATGTTTCCATAGAAATATACAACTTTTTATTACTCTCAATAAATTAGATTATACCTTTTTATGCAAAAATGCATTGCCATGATATTTATAATACTTCCAAAATTTTATAATACTTTTATAATACTTTGTATACATCTTTAATAATTCTAAAATTTTAACTAAGAAACATATCAAGAAGAAACTTGGCATGTACCCAGGAATTTTATATAGTTAATATTTATTACATAAAATTTATTTTATTTCATATAGAAAATTAGAATACCAAAATATTTTCTGTACAATATTTCTCATTAGTTTTGAGAATGTCTTACTCTTGTGTAACACAATTTCTTGAATTTTCAATAAAATAAAATTTATTTTTTCACTTCATCATTTAAAATTTATCATTTGGAAGTTCCAACTTGTGTTAATATTACAAATCTTCCAAGTATTTACAAAGTATCATATATGCTAAAGCAATAAATAACTCTTATGTGTTCAGAATATTCTAAATGCCTATTTTTACTTTTTCCTGGTACTTTGCTAAAATATGTATTTCAAAAGTGTCCAACAAAAGAAATCCATAAAAACCTAGGTATTTTTGTCTGTCCAGCTAGGCAGGTAGTTCCCCATAAAGTACAATTTAACTTGGTCAATTCATCATCATTTAGGCTTTAGTTCCCAGCATTGTCCCATAAGTTTAATCTTGTCATTATGACAGATTTGATTAGAATTGAGTATGCTAACATGTGCTAATGAAGTCATAAGGGACAAACCTTTAAAACTGATGTTTCCACTTAGTCATTTACAGTGAGAATCATAGTGCTAAGTAAACTGGCTAATGCAGTTGTCTGTGTCTCTTGACAAAGGAACTTCATAAGAATAATAATATTTGATGAGCTTGAAAAGAGAATATGTAGAATCCTTTAAATGAATTGAAAGTTCAATAACAAAGGTTCATGATACTTATAGATTAATATTCACAAGGAGGTAATTCAGCCTCTGTGGAGAAATATGTTGCTTTTGTGGTAAGTACATAACTCTTTTTTAACTTTTATTAGATTAAGAGTCTCCCATTAGACACATCTTGCTCATTTACCTATACGCTCCTCAGACACTTTTTAAAATCCGTCTCTGAAAGATTGGAAAAATATCAACCATTTTACTGTAGAAGCTAATCAATAAATGTTGAACTTTGCTTGATGGTTCTAAAATGGGCTTATGAATGCTAGCCTTCTGAATTCTTCTAAATATCTTAATATCTTTTAGGGTTCACAATGTTCTTTAAATACTGTAGATTCGGATGTACTAGAGCAAATAAGTCATTTTTACATTGTTTATGCCAAAATTTCCAAAGCAAATTTAATCATAGAATCATTTTTTTGTCTGACGTTTAATAAATAGAACTCACAAAGTGGTAGTCAATTGGTTGAGTTTGCCTCAGATATGTGCTTTTTAGTGGTGTATTTGCTAATATTTGAAAAATTAGAATATTTCACATAAATTTAATGTTTTCATTTTCTGTTGAAAAATGGTGATTGACAATATTGGGTCCAAGTCAAGCATGACAACAATCCTCCGGGGCTAAATGTTAACCATATCTTTTAAAAAGAGAATAAACTTTCATGTCCATCACAGTTCTCAGCACTCCTAATTATATTGTATTTAAACAAACTCACTCGTTTATATTACCTGTCTGGCAATTGTGCTTGTTACCCTGTAATTTAACAATCTCAGGTAATAAAGTTTTCCACCATACACAATTTGTAAAACAATACAGTAGATAATCCCTAAGATTTCTTAAAGCTCTAATGATCTTTGAATCCATAAACCTTAGGTTTCTTGAATTGAAAATTATGGCATACTCTCTAAGTCCGATATGTAGACTACAAAGACTACAAAGTCAGGCTGATCTTCTTTTCATAAACACAGTGACATAATTTTTCATTAGAATATCAAAGATGATGGAATTCAGTAGTGAGGCCAAAGTAAAACACAGTATACAGTGACTGAAGATCGCAAAGTAGCTACCCAAGAAAACTCCTCTGTCTTCTCTTGTCAAGGAAGTTCTGCTAGTCTCGGATAAGCACTTTGCTCTTGTTTTCAGAGAGTAGTGGTGAATTATAGAGAAAGACATGGGTGACTTTTCACTCTATCCATGTGTATGACTCAGACATGAAGGTTTTTGAGAATCATGGGAAAGGTGACTGAAATACAAATGCTCCTTGACTTACGATGTGGTTCCATCCCAATAAACCCATGGTAAATTGCAAATATCACACATCAAAAATGCATTTAACACCCTGATGAAAAAACAAGTTGAAAAATCATAAGTCAAACTATTAGAAGTTGGCGTTCATCTGTATCAGTATATGTCATGTCTAGGAGCATAAAGAAATACAAAAATAAATAAATAAATGTCCACATTTACAGAAACTAAGTGAATAATAATCACTTACTAAATTAAAATAAGTAGGTTAATGGATTTGATTTGATTATCCTCTTACCTTCAACTAAACTTCCTTAAAACACAGATAAATGTTGCAGAATTAATTTGTTCACTGTTGTAAAAAGTGTTATCATAATTATGTAATGTTTTTTATAGCTCAGCAGATGAGAGATGAGAGAGGAAAGACTGAAAGACGACCAAAGACTTGTCAGGTATTTTGGTCTAATAAATTGGTCTTACTAAGTTTTATCATTCCTTCTTGTCTCCCTCTCACCCTCTCTCCCTCCTTCCTCCTATCCTTGTTCCCTTCCTTTTTCACTTCCTTCTTGCCTGTCTTTTCCTTTTTTACATTAGTTAAAACTACATGTTTCCTGTATGCCAGACTGGTTTTTGGAATTGACAGTGAGATTGTGCCTTCCAGACATTTAAGAAAGTATTTGAAATGGCACATTCAAGGTAGGCCAACTGCTGTACATGTCATCTGGGATTTGGCACATGCCAAAAGGCCTCTGATGAGGATCCAGCGACTGTGTCCATTTTATCCTTGGCTGTTATGAATGAACTAGAATTGTTTTCAAAGACTTAAATGTCCTATGGGAGTGACCAGTTTCCATGAATGACCCAGAAATGTGATGTTTTCTATAATATTAGTCTCTGTTAGTTATATATCTTCTAATAACTTTGAGTTGGTGTTGCAAGTAAAGGAAGGAGGCAGAAATCTGCCTCTCTCATATTTCCAAGAATGGGGCAATGGTAGTACTTTAAGTAGTGCCATTGATCAATTCAATAACTTAGTTTAATTTGTCACTTTTGGAAAGATTTCACTACTTGCAGCACAATTGTATTGTAAATTTAAGAAAAAAATTATAAAACAGAAAAAATATAAACCCTTTTTGAGTTATATAGATCAGCACTAAAAAGTAGCAGGATCATTATCTGCCATAACTATGTAACTATATCTGTCATACATGACACAAGGTTATGAATAAAAGAGGAGGTTGGGGAAAATTAGGGAATAATGGAGATGGATACTTACCATACTATCAGTTAAATTTGTCACTCCTTATTTAATAATATTTAAAAGTTGAGTAATAATTATTGCTATTTAAAACTAGACTCATTTTCCAAACCTGACCCTGAACTTCACCAAATATTCAGTGAGAACTAGTAACTTGAATAGTGTGAAATTCTATAAGTGACCTTATTCTAACATAAAGAGATGTATGCAATTGATGAAAGGCAGTAATGGGAGCTTCATGTAAATAATTAAAATATAATTACTTTCTAATAATTATTTTCAAATAGTTGTTTTTGAAACAAAAGAACATATTACATTCAGTATTCATAGCTTTGTATTTCAATTTGAGGTTGAATTTTCTTCACGGTCTCATAAATGAAATCCCAGATGGCATTTTAAAATTCAATTGACATGCTATTGTTAAATGTTTTAAGAAATAAAACTTATGATATTTATTTTAATGAAGTTGAAGGTATACACGTTAATATTTGTTATATTTGATCTTCATTCAATTGTGAATACAGTTATACATAGGCATGAAAGAAGACACAATTTAAATGTGCCTTTTAATTTTTTTATTGAGGTGAATGTCGTATTCATTTTATGGTGAATAATTCATTAGCACTTATTACATTCACATTTATGCAACCACCATCTTTACCTAGTTTTGTTAGAACTGAATTGTGTCCCCCCCAACACACAAAAATAACATTTTGAAGACCTAAGCACCAATGTCACTGTATTTAGAGACAGAGCTCATAAGAAGGTAATAAGTTAAATAATGTCAGAAGTATGGGGCGCTTATTGAATAGTATTGGAGTTCTTATAAGAAAAGGAAGAGACACCTGGAGTGTGTGTGCATAGAGAAAGAGCCATGTAAGAACATATGAGAAGGCAGCTATCTGCCTGCCAAAGAGAGGGGTCTCAAGAGAAATTCACTCTGCCAGCACCTTGATCTTGAACATCCAGCTTCCAGAACTATGATAAAACAAATGTCTGTTTTATAAACTGCCTAGTCTATGGTACTTCATTATGACAGCCCTAGAAGACTAATACAAATTTCAAATATTTTAATCACCCCAAAATTGCTTACTTGCATTAAGTAGTGCCTTAACAGACTAAATTGTTACTACCTACCCCCTCCACAATCCCTTCTCCAGCCCCTGGCAACCACCCATCTGCTTATATCTCTATGAACTTACTTACTCTGGATATTTTATAAAATATAAAATATTATAAATGACTTTGTGTGTCTGTTTTTTTTTTTTTTTTCCACTTATCATGTTTTTGGAGTCCATAAATGTTGGAGCATGTATCAGTGATTTTTATGGGTTGAATTTGTGCCCCAAAAGATATGTTGAAGTATTTATCTCCAGTAACTCATAGTGTGGCCTTACTTGAAAATAGCGTAATTGCAGATGTAATCAGTTAGGATAAGACACAGTTGTGCTCATTTTCGTATGACTTGTGTCCTTATGAGAAGACAATGTGAAGACACAGGGAGAGAATGCCATATGACAACAGTGGCAAAGATTAGAGTTATGCATCTGCAAGCTAAGGAACAACAAGAGTTGCTGGCAACACTAGAAGCTAAGTGAAAGGCATGAAACAAATTTTCTCCCAGAGGCTTTAAGACAGCATGGCCCTGATGACACCTTGATATTAAGCTTCTAGATTCAACAATTGTTAGTGAATAAATTCTTGTATTAGGCCTCCCAGTTTATAGTACTTGTTATGGCCTTCCTAGATTATGAATACAGATTTTGGTACTTGGAAGTAGGTTGTGGCTATAAAATATATATATATATATAAATATAAAAGTGCCTTTGGAATTGGGTAATGGCTGATAACTGGAAGAGTTTTGAGGCATATGATAGACAGGAAGCCTAGATTTCCTTGAAAGACTATTTACAGAAATACGGAATTTTAACAAGCAGGAGCCAAAGTGAGCACCATCCCAGACACCACCCCAGGCCCAGACACAACCCTCAGAGAGGCCCACCCACCATCTGACCAGGAGCCAATGTGAGCACCAACCTACACAACACTGGGGTCCTAGAACCAAGCCATGTAGAGTCCGCACATGGCCCAAGCAGGAGTGAAAGTGGTCTACCACAGTCATTGCCACACCTACTGCCACTGCAAGGATGGCTCACCACCACAGTAGCAGACAGGGCAACCCTACAGGCAGCCCACCACACATTCGACTGCTTTGATATAAGAGTCAACATCAGAGCCTACAAATACAGGATGAAGTATTTCTCCTCATAACCTACTCCAGACTAATAAAAGAAACAAGACACCTACCAGATGCCCAAACAGCAATTTAAAAATACTAGAACTACAAACAGGAAGATATGACACCAATAAAGAAATATAGTAATTACAAGTACTAGACCCCATACAGCAGGAAACCCTTGAAATGTCTGAAAAGGACTTCTGAGCAATGACATCAAGACAATTAAAAGAGTTAAGAATCAATTACAGAACACAATGAAACAAGGAAAAATATCCAGAATATCAAGGATGAAATTTATAAAGAAATTAATACCTTAAAAAAGAATTGTAGAAGACCTCCTCAAAATGGATTCACTCCATGAAATAAAAAAGAAAAAAGAAAAAAAAAAAGCACAACAGAGAGCTTGAGCAGCAGAGTAGAGCAAGCAAAAGAAATAATTTCAGATCTCAAAGATGTTCTTTTTGAAATAACCCTGGTTACAAAAAAAGGAAAAATAATTTTTTAAAATGAAGAAAATCTAAGAGAGTAGCAGACAACCTCAGGCACACAAGCATCCAAACCATGGGTATTCCAGAAAGGGTGGAGAAAGGAAAGGCATTGAAAACCCAGTGAAGAAAATAAGAACAAAAAGCTTCCCAGGTATCGGGAGCAATGCAGACTTTCAGCTCCAGGAAGCTCAAAGATCCCCAAACAGATTCAACCCAAACAGGTCCTCTCCATGACAAATTATAGTCAAACTAGCAAAGCTCAAAGAAAAAGAGAGAATCCTAAAAGCAGTAAGAGAAAAGCATCCAGTCACCTATAAGGGAACCCCCATCAGATTAACAGCAGCCATTTCAACTGAAACCTTATTGGCCAGAAGAAAATTGGATGATATTTTCAAAATACTGAAAAAGAAAAATTGCCAGCCAAGAATTTTATACCCCACAAGTTTATCCTTCAGAAATGAGAGAGAAATAGTGTATTTCCTACAAACAAAAATTATGGGAGTTTACCACCACATGACCAGCCCTGCAAGATAATCTCAAGGGAGTCCTACATCTGGATTTGGAAAAATGATATTCGCTATCATGCATATGCAAGAAATAGCAAAACCCACCATTAAAACCAAAATGCAAATAAGAGAAAGAAGCTAAATCATGCCACCTCAAGTTTACAACTAACATTGAAGAAAAAACATAAAAGGTGAAGAAAAGAATAAAAGATATTTAAAACATCTAAACAAAAAGCAATAAAATGTCAGGAGTAAAGAAATATCTGTAAATAACAACCTAAATGTAAATGGATTAAACTCCCCATTCAAAAGATGTAGACTGATGATTGAATGAAAAAGCTATACCCAACTATGCTGCTTTCAAGAGACTCACCTCACCTGTAAACACACATACACAGACCAAAAGTGAAGGAATAGAAAATGATATACCATACAAATGGAAACCAAAAGAGAGCAGGTGAAGCTATTTTTATGTAAATATATTTTAAAATATATTTTAAACCAAAAACCAGAAAAAGATACAAAGAAGACCACTATACAATGATAAAGGGACCTATACAGTTGGAAGACAATTCATAACTATGTATCCACCCAACACTGGAGCACCCAGAAATGTAAAGCAAACATGCTTGGACATAAAAAAAAAGAGACCCTAATACAATAATAGTGGGTGATCAGAGCACCCCTCTCTCAGCATTGGATAGGTCTTACAGGCAACAAGTAAACAAAGAAACTCAGGATTTAAATTATACATTAGGCCAACTGGACCTAGCAGATATCTACAGAACATTTCATCCAACAACTACAGAATATACATTCTGCTCATCAGCATATGGAACATTCTCCAGGATAGACCACATGTTAGGTCACAAATCAATTACCAGCAAATTTTTTAAAAATCAGTGTCATTCCAAGTATCTTTTCAGACCACAATGGATTTAAACCAGAAATCAATAACAAGCAAAACTCTGGAAACTATGAAACTACATGGAAACTAAAAAACATGCTTCTGAATGACCATGGGTCGAGGAAGAAATTAAACAGGAAAGCAAAAAATTTCTTGCCACTAATGAAAATAAACATACATTGCACCAAAACCTGTGGGATACAGCAAAAACAGTCGTAAGAGGAAAATGTATTGCCATAAAAGTTTACATCAAAAGAATAGAAAAGCTTCAAATAAACAACCTAATGCTACACCTCAAAGAACTAGATAAACAAGAAGCATGCAATATTAAAAGTAATAGATGGAAAGAAGCAATTAAGATCAGAGCAGAACTAAATGACATAGAGACCCCCCAAAATGATACAAAAGATCAACAAAACAAGAAGTTGGGTTTTTGAGAAAATAAATAAAATAGATAAACCATTAGCTAAGTTAACAACTACAACAACAACAAAAAAAAAAAAAGCAAAGAGAAGACCCAAATAACAAAACACAGAAGTTAAAAAGGAGACATTACAACTGATACCACAGAAATATGAAGAATCATTAGAGATTACTGTAAACAGCTGTAAGCCAACAAATATAAAACCTAGAGGAAATGGATACATTTCTGGACACATACCAACTTCCAAGACTGAACGTAGGAGACATAGAAAACGTGAACAGACCGGTAATGAGCAACAAGACTGAAGGAGTAATCAGTGATCTTCCAAAAAAGAAAAGACCAAGACTGAATGGCTTACAGCTGAATTCTACCAAAACTTTAAAGAGGAATTATTACCAATTCTCTTCAAACTATACCCCAAAAAATTGAAACAGAACCATTCTCTCTAACACGTTCTATGAGGTCAACATCACCCTGATACCAAAATCTGACAAATATACAACAAAATAAGAAAATTAAAAGACTTTTAGAAGATTAGGTATAGAAGAAATTATCTCAATACAATAAAAGCTATATACAACAAACCAATCACCAATATCATCTTGAGTGGGGAAAATCTTTCAGCCTTAAGAACAGGAACAAGACAAGAATGCCCCCTCTCATAGCTGCTATTCAACTTGGTATTGGAAGTACAATCCAGAGCAATCAGGCAAGAGAAAGAAATAAAGGGCATCCAGATTAGAAAAGGCAAAGTCAAATGGTCCCTGATTGCAGACAGCATGATCTTATACTTAGAAAAATCTCAATACTTGTAGTGGATTGAATTATGACCCCCAAAACTCACTGAATTTGAATTGTGTCCCCTAAGTGTTGTGAATTAGAGACTTGGTCCCCACTGTGACTATTAACAGGATAGGAAATCCTATTATGGTAATTGAAAGGCAAGCCTTGAAGAAAAGATTGGATTGTAGGATCATGCCTTAGGGAATGGATTAAAAATGGTGGTCAGGGCTGTGGTTCTGAGGGCTTTAAGAAGAGAGCAAATGAGCAGCAGTCTCTCTCTGCTCTCTCTGCTTCCACCATCTTGCAATGTGAGACCCATGGGTCACTGCCACCACCAACAGATGGACTTTGGACTTCCTAGTCTCAGAAACTGTAGGCAATAAATTTTGTTTTTCTTATAAATTACCCAGTTCCATATATTTCGTTAAGCATCAGAAACAGACTAATACAAGACTCTATGAAAAACTTCTTAGAGCTGATTAACAATTTCAGCAAAGTTGCAGGATACAAAGGCAACACCTAAAGTCAGCAGTGTTTTTATACTCCAATAATGAACTAGCAGAAAAAAGAAAGCAAGTCTATTTATAATAGTTACCAAGAAAATAAAATACCTACTAATCAATTTAACCAAGGAGGTGAAAGATCTCTACAATGAAAACAACACACTACTATGGAAAAATATGAGAGAGGACACAAAAAGGTGAAAAGAAATACCATGCTCTTGGAAGGGAAGAATTAACGTCATAAAATGTCCATTCTACCCAGAGCAATCTACAGGTTCAATGCAATCCCCATGAAAATACCAATGACATTATTCACAGAAATAGAAAAAAACAATCTTAACATTCACTTGGAACAACAACAGACCCCGAGTAGCCAAAGCAATCCCGAGCAAAAAGAAAGAAAGAAAGAAAGCTGGAGGCATAACACTTCCTGACTTCAAATTATATTACAAAGCTACTGTAAAAAAAAACAGCAAGGTACTGCAATAAATACAGACACTCGAGCCAATAGAACATAATAGAAAACCCAGAAATCAATCCACATACTCACAGTCAATTGATCCTTGACAAAGGCAGAAAAAGCATACATTGGGAACAAATTGCCTCTTCTGTAAATGAAGCTGGGAAAATTGAACTTCCATAAGCAGAAGAATGAAATTGGACCTGTACCTCTCACCATATACCAAAATCAACTGAAAATGGATTAAAAACTAAAATGTAAGACCTGAAACCATAAAATTATTAAAGAAAAACATGGGGGAAACACTTAAAGAAGCAGGACTGGGCAAAGATTTTATGAATAAGACCCCAAAAGCACAAGCAACAAAAGAAAATAGAATAAACAAATGATATTATATCAAACTAAAAGGCTTCCGCACAGCAAAGAAAACAATCAACAGAGCAGAAAGAAAACCTATGGACTGAGACAAAATATTTTCAAATTCTACATCTGACAAGGAACTGATATCTAGAATACATGAAGAACTCATACTACTATAGAAAGAAACCCCAAATAATCCGATTAATAATTAGGCAAAGGAGATGAATAGACATTTTTCAAAGGAAGAGATGCAAATGGCCAACAGGTACATGAAAAAAGGTTGAGCATAACTATTCATCAGAGAAATGCAAATCAAAACCACATTGAGGTATCATCTCATGCTAGTTAGACTAGCCATTGTTAAAAAGACCAAGAATATCAAATGTTGGCAAGTATATGGGGAAAGGGTAACTCTCCTACAGTTGGTGGGATTGTAAATTAGCACAACCATTATGGAAAAGAGTATGGAAGTTTCTCAGACAACTACAGGTAGATCTACCATATGATCCTGCAATCCCACTACTGGGTATATATCCAAAGTAATGAAAATCATTATGGCAAAGGGATACCTGCACTCTCATGTTCATCACAGATCTATTTACAACAGCCAAAATATACACACATACATGCACAATATAATATTACTAAGCCATAAAAAAAAAAAAAAAAAAAAAAAAAAAAAAAAAAAAAAAAAAAAAAAAAAAAAAA
>NW_007730341.1:103256-168760 GCF_000696425.1 Galeopterus variegatus
AAAAAAAAAAAAAAAAAAAAAAAAAAAAAAAAAAAAAAAAAAAAAAAAAAAAAAAACGAAATCTATCATTTGCAGCTACATTGATGAGTCTGGAGAAAATTATGTTCAGTGAAATAATCCAGACACAGAAGAAGAAATGCCAGATGTTCTCACCCCTAATTGAGTGATGGATGGGAGGAAGGAAGGAAGGAAGGAAGGAAGGAAGGAAGGAAGGAAGGAAGGAAGGAAGGGAAAAAGAAAGAAAATACTGCAATACTTTGTTGAACTTTCAGAAGGAGAGAACAAACCTAAGGATACTAGAGAGGTGGAGGCAGGGAGGGGGATTGGGGAGTGATAGGTCGGGTAGAGGGCATAAAGAAAAAAATAAAATTTGTAATAATGAATATGCTAATAATAATAAAAAAGAAAAAGAAGTAAATAAATAAATAATAAAAGAAGTACGGATTTTTAAAGGTGATTCTGGTGAGGTCTCAGAAAGGAAAAAGATGTGGAGAAAATTTATCATCTTAGAAAATACCTATATCATAATGAAGGGAGTATTAGAAATACAAATGTTATAGGGGTTGGCTTGTTAGCTCAGTTAGTTAGAGAACTGCCTTATATCACATTGGTCTGGGTTCAGATCCTCTTACCTTTCAGCCACCAAAATAAGTTAATTAATTAAAATCAAAAACAAAAACAAATGTTAAAAGTGCTTCTAGTGAGGTCTCAGATGAAAATAAAGAACACATGCATTGTCTTCTATCATTTTATAAAATGTAGAACTTGTAATTGATGAACTTAGGTGTATATCTGAGGAAATTTCTAGGCAAAGTGTGGAAGGCATGTCTTGATTTCCTCTTGTTTCAAAAATGTGAGAGGAAAGAGATAAACTGAAGAAGGAAGTGCCAAGCAAAAACAAAACAAAATAAAACCAAAAAACCCAGCATTTGTTAATTTGAAAAAATCAGCCTGTGCAGATATCTTGCTCTGGAAATAGACCAATTGCTTACCTTATCACAAGTATAATTTGCAAATATTTTCTTTCAGGCTGTAGGTTTTCTTTTTACTTTCTTGATAATGTCTTTTGTTGCACAAATGATTTTAATCTTGGTCAAAATAATTTTATGTATTTTTTTTTTTTGGTTGCTTACAACCCTGAGGGTTATATCAGAGAATCCATTACTAAATCCAAGGTAATGAAGAGTTCCCCAATGTTTTCTTCCAAGAGTTTTATGGTTTTAGCTCATATATTTAGGCCATTGATCCATTTTCTGTTAATTTTTGTATATGGTTTGAGATGGTGGTAAACTTTACTCTTTTGCATATTTTCATGTTAGCATTAGTTATTGAAGCACTATTTTTTTGAAGAAACTATTCTTTGTTCATTGAATGCATTTAGTGCACTTGCTGAAAATCAATTTGCCATAGATGTATGTTTTTTTCTTGCTCAATTCCACAGATTTGATTACTATAGACTTGCAGTAAATTTTAAAATCATTTTTTCTTTCTCAGTTTTGTTTTGACTATTTGAACCTTTTGCAATACCATATGAATTTGATGATTAACTTTTCCATTTATGCAAAAAAATGCCATTGGAATTTTAATAGAGATCACATTGAATCTTTAGATTGCTTTGGGTAGTATTTCCATTTTTCAATGTGAAATCTTTCAATGCATGTACAGGTGATGTCTTTTCATTTATTTAGTTCTTTTTTCATTTCTTTAAGTAATGTGCAAGCCTTTCACCTCATTAGTTAATTTAATTCATCCTGAGGTGTTTTATTCTTTTTGGTGCTACTGGTAATGGTATTTTTGTTTTTAATTTTCTTTCTGGAATGTTCATTGCTGGTGTACAGAAGTACAAAAATTTTGTGTGTTGATCTTATACCTTAAAACACAGCTGAATATTTTTTATCAGCTCTATGTTTTGTGCTTGTGGAATTTGCAGATTTTTCTATATATAGGGTGATGTTATCTGCATATAAAGAGGGTTTTATTATGTACTATCCAATTTGGATGACTTTTATTTCTTTTCCTTGCCCAATTGCTCTAGCTCTAACTTTCAGTACAATGTTTTACTATGACTGGTAAAAGTGAGCATCCCTGTATTTATCCTGATCTTAGGGAAAAGCATTTGGTCTTTTATAATTGAATATATTGTTAGATGCAAGTTTTTAGTAACTTCCTGTGTTGAAGAACTTTCCCTTTATTCCTAGATTTCTAAGTGTCTTAATAATGAAAGTGTATTGGAGTTTGTTAATTTCTTTTACTGCATTATGGAGATGATAGTGTGTTTTTCTTTTTTCTTGTTTCTATTAATAAGATATATTACATTGATTGACTTTCTTGAGTGCCTGCAGGGAAATGCAACAGCTCATATGCTCTTGATCAAAAACGGCCCTCCTCTGTCTAGGAAGGTCATCTTCTTTGACTGAGAATGCAGCTGCAGGAGTGGTGAGTGAAGAACGGACACCCACCTAGCCAGCCTAACCAACAAAATCAGTCCTAGAGATCAATGGGCTGCAAAGTCACAGCCAGATTGCCAGCACATCTGACTGACTTATGCTGAAGCATCCTTGTATTTTACAATAAATCCCATTATTATGGTATATAATCCTTTCAAAATGCTGTTTGATTCAGCTTGGTTGTATTTATTTGAGTATTTTTGCATTTATATTCACAGGAATATTCATCTGTAGTTTTGGTTTTTTTCTTGTGGTGTCTTTCTTTGACTTTGCAAAGTTTTAGGGTAATACTGGCTTCATAGAATGTGTTAGGATGTGTTATCTGTTGTTCTACCTTTTAGAAGAGTTTGGAAAGAATTGGTGTTAATTCTTTAAATGTTTGATAGAATTCACCAGTAAAGCCATCTGGTCATGGACTTTTCTTTTTTAAGAGATTTTTTTATTTCTTTTTCAGTCTCATTAGATATCTTATTAGATAGATATTTATTCAATTTTCTATTTCTTCTTGAGTCAGTTTTGATAATTTTTGTGTTTTTTGTGACTTGCTAATTTTATTTAGGTTTTTTTATCGGTTGGTAAAATTATTAATAACCCTTATAATTCTTTTTATTTCTGTAAGGTTGGTAGTAATGTCCTCATTTTCAATTCTGCTTTTAGTTATGTACATCTTCTCTCCCTTTTTTATAGTCAATCTAGAAATGTTTGTCAATTTTTGTTGGTTTTTTTGAGGAATTAGCTTTTGGTTCTATTCTTTCTACTATTTTTCTCTTCTCTCTTTGTTTTTATTCTCTATTCTAGTGTTTGTTATTTTCTTCCCTCTGCTAGTTTGGGTTTGTTTTGTTCTTTTTCTAATTTCTAATGGTGTACATTTAGGTTATTG
Source organism: Galeopterus variegatus (assembly GCF_000696425.1). Taxonomy (NCBI): domain Eukaryota; kingdom Metazoa; phylum Chordata; class Mammalia; order Dermoptera; family Cynocephalidae; genus Galeopterus; species Galeopterus variegatus. Next base: position 106,584 of record NW_007730341.1, read on the forward strand.
ATTTAAGATTTTTTTTTCTTTTTATAATGTAGGCATTTACAGCTATAAATGTCTCTCTGGACCCTGCTTTTCCTGCATTCCATAAGTTTTGATATGTTGTGTTTTCACTTTCATTCATCTCTATGTACTTTCAAAATTTCCTTCAGATTTATTTTTTGAATTAATTGTTTAATAGTGTGTGTTCAATTTCTAATATTTGTAGTATTTATTCATTTCATTATTGATATCTAGCTTTTTTCAATTGTTGTTGGAGAAGATATTTTGTATTACTTCAGTCTCTTTTAAATTTCATGAGATCTTTTTTTTTTTTTTTTCCTGTGTTCTAATGCATGGTATCCTGGTGAAGATTCCATATATATATGAGGAGAATGTGTATTTTACTGTTGTTGGGTGGAATGCTTTATTTATTTTTCTTACAGATGGTTAGATAACTATACTAATAGCTGTGGATTGAATGTTACCCCAAACTCCTTGAAGCTAAATCCTGCCTGTAATTGTTGAGGGTGGGAAATCCTACTATGATAATTGAGAGGTAGGGCCTTGAAGAGGAGATTAGATTGTGAGGACCATGCCTCAGTGAATGGATTAATCCATTTGGTGGTTTAATTGTGGTCATGGGCATAGTTCTGATGGCTTTCAAAGGAGAGTGCATGAGAAGCTCTCTCTCTCTCTCACTCTGCTTAAGCCATCCGCCGTATGACACCTTGCATTGCAGTGAAGAGTCACCACCCACAAACAAATGTCCCTCAGCAGATGTGTTCCCTGGACTTGGGACTTCCCAGCCTCCAAAATGGTTAGCAATAAATATTTTATGTCTTTAAAAATTATGCAATTCCAGGTATTTTGTTATATGCAACAAAGACAGACTAATGCACTACCAGTACTACATTTCCTTCATTATCTATGTCTATATATTGTATCCATTATTTAAAGTAGATATAGAAGTTTCCAACCAGAACTTTGTATTTCTCCCTTCAAATATTGCAATGTTTACTTTGTATATTTGAGATCACTCTTTTGTTTTAGTGCATATATTTTTTAAATTGTTATGTATTCATCATGAATTTACAATTTAGTCCATCTATAATATCTTTCTTTGTCTTTTACAAGTTTTTTAATTACAACTTGTATTTCTGATATTAGGTATAACCATTCCACCTTTCTTTTGGTTACTATCTACATGGAATATATTTATCTGTACTTTCACTTTAAACCTATTTGTATCTTTTGATCTAAAGTGAATCTCTTGTAGATAGCATAAAGTTGGATTTTTTAAATTTTTTAAAATTATTTTCCTATCTGACTTTTGATTGAAGGGTTTAATTTATTTACATTTAAAGTAACTACTGATAAATTAGTAAGTATTTCTGGCACTTTGCTATTTGTTTCATGTCTATCTTATCTCTTTTGTTTCTCATTTTCTCCAGTATGGCCTGGTTTTGTGGTTATTTTTTGTAGTTTACTGTTTGATTTCATTCTCATTTCCTTTTGTCTGTCTATCTGTCTATCTATCTATCTATCTATCTATCTATCTATCTATCTATCTATTTTTAATTTTTTTTAGTTGTCACCATTGTGATTACACTTGCCATCCTAAAATTATAACAATCCAGATTGAATTGATATTAACTTAATCTCAACAGCTTTAAAATATCTTCTTCTCTATAGCTCTGTCTCTCCCTTTCATTGACATTGTCATAAATTACATTTTTATTCACTGTACACACACAGATGTGTAATTATTGCCTTATGCATTTGTCTTTTTCATCATAAAGAAAATAAAAATAGAAGCTTAAAACCAGAAATACAATAACTTGGATTTTATATTTACCTTTGTAGTTACCTTATCAGAGTTCTTTATTTATTTGCATGGCTTTGAGTTACTTTCTAGTGCCCTTTCACTTCAGCCTGATGGACTACTTATAGCATTTATCGTCAGGCAGAATTATTAACAATGAAGTCCTTCAGCTTTTATTTGTCTAATGATATCTTAATTTCTTTTTAACTTTCAAAGAATAATTTTGTTAGATATAGAATTCTTTTTTGAATGTTTTTTTGTTTGTTTGTTTGTTTGTTTGTTTGTTTGTTTTTCCCCCATGGCATTTTAAATATGTTCCCATACCCTGTCCATGGTTGACTCCTAGTCTTATTGAGGATCTCTTGTACAGGAGGAGTACCTTCACACTTGCTGCTTTCTTTCACTGTCTTTGCCTTTCGGCAATTAGATTACATTGTAGGTTAGTGTGGATCTCTTCACATTTTTCCATCTCAGAGTACACTGAGCTTCTTAAATGTATAGATTTTTATATTTTATCAAATTTTGTAGGTAGTTGATAAATATCTATTAAAATTTCTTGCAACTCCCACTACTTATATGTTAATATGCCTGATGGTGTCCCACAAGTCTCTGTGGATATGTTCATTTTTCTTTATTCTGTTTCATATCTGATGCTCAGAGTGGATAATTTTGGTTGACCTATCTTTAAGTTCACTAATTTTTTATTCTGCCTGCTCAAATCCACTATTGAAACACCATAGAAAATATTTTATTTTGGTTATTGTACTCCAGGACTTCCATTTATTTCCTTCATATAATTTCTACCTCTTTATTATATTCTTTATCTGTTCTTACATCATCCCCTTTATTTCCTTTAGCTGTTAGAGCATATATTTAAAAGGTGATTTAAAGTAAGTCAAAGTAGTAAAACCAATGTTTATGCTTTTTCAGGGAAAGCTTCTGTTAAGTTATTCTGTGAATTTGCTAAATTCTCTTGTTTCTTTAGATGTTTTGTAATTTTTTTGTTGAATACTGAGCTTTTTAAATATTATAATGTTGTAACTCAGAAAATCAGATTCTTTTCACTCCTCAGGATTCATTTTTATTGTTGTAGCTGTTTGTTTAGTTACTTTTCTAAACAACTTTTATAAATTCTGTATTCTTTATCATATGTGTTCTGTGAAGCCTCTGTTCCTTTAGCTTGTGTTCAGCTAGTATTTTGACAGTTATTTCCTTAAACATGGGGGTTGGGTGTGGAGAGATAAGAAGAAAAAAAGAAAGAAAAATCTTAACTTCTTTCAATTTTTGCAGGTTGGCTTTCTGCTGGGGTATTCCCCCCTTACGGCTTGGTCTATTTGCAACTCTGCCTTAACTTTCACTTCCTGCTTTCATTGAGCCTAAAGGTCAGCAATAGTAAAACCCTAGCATCCTTTCAATTATTTTTCCGAGCACATGACCTAACCTGAGAAAGCATTTGACTTTCCAAATTCCCCTGTGTACTCAGACATTATGGAATACTCTAAATTCCCAGAGAACCACCCTCCCCAGCTTTCCTTCCCTCAAGTTGTTGGTGCTGTATGGTTTGCCTTCACTGTAAACTTTTGCTGTAGGTGGCTCAGGTTGTTTGTTTCCCAGAGAACGTTTTTGTGTAATTCTAGACACTTTTCTGTCCAGATTGAGTTCTGAGTTAGGCAAAACAAAGAAAAAGCACCTGATTCTGTTCTTTGGGGGGCACCAAGACAGGTCAGAGGAGACAAACAAACTTCTTTGAGAATGAGGTGTGCTCTGTGCCTTCTGGAATCAGAGACGAGGTTCCCACACTGGGGATGTGACCTGCTGTTTTCAACACTACTGTGTAGAGAACACAGGTGGGGTGAGGGCAAATAAAGATGTCATAATTTTTCTTACCATTTTAAATTACCTTTTTCTTGATTCAGTCTTTTTTTGGTGCTGTAAACTTTTGACGGTCTTTCAGATGTCTGAAAAGAAGGTTCTCACTGTTTGCTTGATTTTTCAATGTTTGTGCGGAGAGACGGGCCCTTGGGAGCTATATACTCTCCACTTTTGCTCTGCTCCTTTAAATGTGGTTTTAAATGGACTTTCCTTTATTTCTATAAAGATAATTGAGATAAGAATTTATTCTTTACAAATTCTTACCAGCAGAAACATTTTAAAGGCTTGTGTTATTTAGAATTCTTTTGTTTCAAAAGACCATCACAACTGTAACATCAAAGCACTGTCAGAACTTTTCACTTTACTAATATCAGGAAATACTCTGTGCTACAAATATTACTTTTCTTAATAATCCTGCTAATGACACTTTTCTTCTCCCCTTTCTTTTTTTTAAATAGGAACAAGTAAATGTGAAAATCCCTATGGTTTGAACAAAAGAGAATTGTCTAGAAATAAAACCGCCATGCTCATATTTAAGGTTCTAAACAAAAGTCTCTGAACACTGGTCTTAAATGTGAAAAGCTAATTATATGTATTCTACCATTAACATTTTTCTTCCTCAGCCTTAACTACTAATGTAACACCCCTCAGCAACTGTTAATTAGATAGCAATATAAAAATACTTAAATCAGCAGTATTTTTATTTCAAACATGAGCCTCTCCATTTAGTCAAAAAGAAAAAATATTATTACAAATAATGATATTCTCCCTCAAGGACTCTTTCTCCTATATGTATGTGTGTATGTATATATGGATATATACTTCCACACATATATTCACACACACACACACATATATGCATATATATATATATATGTGTGTGTGTGTGTATATATATAAATATATATATATATACGCATATGTCTGTGTGTGTAAATTAGGTCTAAATTTAAAATATTAAAAATTATTCTGTATTAAAATATAAATATTAATTTTGTCTTATTTTTCGAAAAAGCTTTTGTTTATTATGCTGGAAAATGTGCACTAGTAAGTCTTTTAATAGAAATTTAATCAGGCTCTAAAATATTGACTTATTGGATCATTAATAGAAAAAAATATGAAAGCGAACATTAAGTCATAATCACTTCATTAAAATTATGTACTTTATGAGATATTACAAATAAAGTAGACACAAATGAAATGTTAGAATGATGTAGTTAAAATAAAGTCATGTCTCCACGAAATTAAAATCAATAATTATTGAGCAACACTGAGACAAATTTATTGAAACAAATTTATTTCACAAAGCACTGCACTCTATATTTCATGAGACAATTATAATTTTATAATTTAGTTTTTAGCATATTACAATACAATAATATATCAATATAGAAATATCTAAACATATATTGTTCTATGCTAGATATTTGTATAGCTTTTAGTTAAATACATCATGTAAAGAACCTAATATTTAATAGATTTCTAAAAACTTCAGCTGAGAACTGAACAAAATAAAGAACAGAGAAGATATATAAACTTAGCTTCCCTGGCTGAATGTAAACAGACGTAGATATGAAAAAATCCACATAACTTCTAACAATTAAAAATAGGTTATCCAATGCATTAACAACGTACCTGAGCCTTTTTATCAAAATAGTTTAAAATGTTTGAAATATATATATTTAAAATCAAAGAATATTGAATGATTTTCCTAATTTAAACCTAATTTTCATCAACGCCAAATAGAAGTGCATCAGACTTAAGAAACATTCTGGTAGAGGCTCTTAGGACAAATAGAATAGAAAGAGATTTCCATGTCTTTCATTTACTCTCCATGTGACCAAGTAGCTAACTTCACTTTTCAGTGTCTCAGTATTCTTATCTGTTATATTAGAATGGCAGTTATCATATAAGAATGCTGTGAGCATCAAAATAAACTACTATAAAGTGTCTGACACATTGCAGAAGCTTAATAAATGCTAATTCAACACATAGAAATTAATGTAATGAGTAAGAATAAGTTAACAGAATTCAAAGAAATTCATAGTAGTGTGTATATAACGGTTCATAATTTGAAAGAAAAAGAGTCTGCAGATGCTCGTGCCTAAGTATTATGCATAACTAATTGTGGAGAAATGTCTTTTAATACTAGTCTTGAAGTTCTTCCCTCAAAAGTACATAAGCCCAAACTAAATTTCAGAACTTAGTTTTTAATATATGTCAGACACCACCAGACTTTAAAATATTATAGACCTGTGAGGTTCAAAGTTTAAAGAATACTTGTGTGCACATTCATGCATTCATGTTAATAAAACATTCTATTTTGGTCAGTGCACAAGTTCTTTCCACATACCTACCCTCAACCTGAATCCCACTCCTTTCATATTTCAAATTGTGAGTCAATCATGGGGAGGGGGCAGTAGTTAGAAAAGAAGGAACTGGGTTAAAATATTCATTTATATATGATGATGTTTAGTTAATTGTAAATCTGCCTTATTTTCCACACAAAATCCATTAAACAAGCAAGAACAAATTTAGAATTGGGTGTTGCCAGGATAATGTGTTAAGTAATAGGGTCCTGAAATTTTTTAGAAGAATGCACTGAATTGTTTTAGAAATACACTGTGATTCTAAAGTAATTAGTATCAATTGATAGATCTATTGATGCTAATAATTAATTAGTTTAAAAAGATATTAAATTAAACACATTAAATATGAAACTATTAAATTTTAATATAAATTTTTATAATTATTTTTTTACAAAATTATCACTATTTACAAGCATACAAATAAAAATAAAGGATGACAGCACTATGAACAAATAATTTCTAGGTGATTGTATCATAAATAGATTTACTTAATATTCTGAATTTTGTTAAGTGGCAATATTTCTTTTGTATATTAATTTTTCTCTATTTTTTATTGATTATTTATATGTGTGAGTACAGAATCAAATATCAATACATGTCTACAATATGTGGTGATCAAATAAGAATGATTAGTATACTCACATTTGCAAAATACAATCAATCTTTGTGACCCTAAGCTAGGTTCTCACCAAGCTCCCTACCCCCCTTCTTTCCTGCCTCTAATAACCACAGTTCTGTTCTATCTTTTTTCTTTTGAAAGTTTAATATGTTATGCGATTCTTTCTTTCTTTCTTTTTTTCTTTCTCTCTTTTTAATTTTTTTCTTCATTTTTAGCTCCCACTTATGAGTGAGGGGTTACAGTATTTCACTCTCTGTGCCTGTCTTGTTTCACTTAACATAATTTTCTCTAAGTTCATCCATGTTGTTGAGAATGGCAGAAATTTCACTCTTTTTTATGGCAGAGTAGTATTCCACTGAGTATGTATATCATATTTTCCTTATCCAGTCCTCCGTCAATGGACATTTAGGTTAATTCCAAGTCTTGGTTATTGTAAATAGAGCTGCAATAAACATGGGAATGTAAATATTCCTTCGACATGACTATTTCCATTCCTTTGGGTATATACACCCAGCAACGGGATTGCTAGGTCATATGGCAATTCTATCTGTAGTTGTTTGAGGAAATTCCATACTGTTTTCCAAAAAGGCTGCACTAATTTACAGTCCCACCAACAGTGTGGGAGAGAGTTCCCCTTTCTCCATATCCTGCCAGCATTCATTATTCTCTGTCTTTTTCATAATAATCAGTCTAACCTGGATGAGATGATATCTCAGTGCGGTATTGATTTGCAACTCCCTGACTCTGCGTGATATTGATCATTTTATCATATGTCTGCTGGCCATTTTTATACCTTTATATGAAAAATGTCTATTCAGCTCCTTTGCCCACTTTTTAATTGGGTTACTTGTTTTCTTACTGTTGCATTATTTCAGTTATTTGTATATTCTGGATATTAATCCCTTGTCAGATGCATAGCTTACAAATATTTTCCCCCATTCTGTAGGCTGTCTTTTCACTATGTTAATTGTTCCTTTTGCTGTGCAGAAGATTTTTACTTTCGTATAATCCCATTTTTACATTTTTTTCTTTTGTTGCCTGTGCTTTTGGGGTCCTATTCATAAAGTCTTTCACAATCCTATATCCTGAAGTGTTTCCATATGTTTTCCTTGAGGAGCTTTATAGTTTCAAGACATGTTTATGTCTTTAATCCATTTTTAGTTGATTTTGGTATATGATGAGAGTTACAGGCTCAGTTTCAATCTTCTGCATATGGATGTCCAGTTTTCCCAGCACCATTTGACGGGGCAGTCTTTTCCCCAATAGAAGTTCTTGTTGCCTTTGTCAAAGTCAGTTGTCTCCAAGTATGTGGGTTGATTTCTGGGCTCTCTATTCTGTTCCATTGCTATGAGTGTGTGTTTTTATGCCAGTACGAGGTTGTTTTGGTTACTATAGCTTTATAGTACGTTTTGAAGTCAGGGAGTGTTATGCCTCTGGCTTTATTGTTGTTGTTGTTGTTGTTGTTGTTGTTGTTGTTGTTGTTGTTGTTGTTGTTGTTATTATTCTGGGTCTTTTGTCATTCCATGTGATTGTTAGGATTGTTTTTTGTATTTCTATGAAGAATATCAGCTCAGTATTGCTTCGGCTATTCTGGGTCTTTTGTCATTCCATGTGATTGTTAGGATTGTTTTTTGTATTTCTATGAAGAATATCATTGTTATTTTGATGGGGATTGAATTGAACCTGTAGATTGCTTTGGGTAGTATGGACATTTTCAAAATATTAATTCTTCCAATCCAAGAGCATGGAATGTCTTTACATATTTTTATATTCTCTTTAATTGCTTTCAGCAGTGATTTGTAGTTCTCATTGTAGGGACCTTTTATCTTGGTTAAATTAATTCCTAGGTATTTCATTTATTATTTTTTTTTTTGAGACAGTTTTAAATGGGCTGGCGTTTTGATATCTTTTTCTGCTAGTTTGTTATTGGGGTGTAAAAACACTACTGACTTTTGCATGTTGATTTTATATCCTGAAATGCTACTGAAATTGTTTACCAGCTCTAAGAATTTTTTGTAGTGTCTTCAGGTTTTTCTATACAAAGGATCATGTCATCAGCAGAAAGGAACAGTTTGACTTCATCTTTTCCAATCTGGATCCCCTGTATTCCATTCTCTTGTGTGATTGCTCTGGCTAGTACTTCTAATGCTATGTTAAATAGGAGTGAGATAGTGGGAATCCTTGTCTTGTTCCTGTCCTTAAGGGAAAGGCTTTCAGCTTTTCCCAATTCAGGATGATACTGGCAGTGGGTTTGTCATACATGGCTTTTATTTTGTTGATATACTTTCCTTCTCTACCTAGTTTGCTAAGAGTTTTTATCATTATGGAATGTTGAATTTTGTCAAATGCTTTTTCTTCATCTATTGAAATAATCATATGTTTTTTGTCCTTGATTTTGTCAATGGGGTGTATCAAATTCATTGACTTGTGTATGTTGAACCATCCTTGCATGCCTGGGATGAATCCCACTTGATCATGGCATATATTTTTTTTTTAGAATGTGATGCTGCCTTCTGATTGCTAATATTTTGTTGAGGATTTTTGTGTCTATATTCATCAAAGATATTGGCATGCAATTTTCTCTTTTTGTTGTATTTTCATCTGGTTTGGGTATCAGGGTGATGCTGGCCTCATTAATACCAATTTTGAGAGAATTGATATTGATTCTTCTTTAAAAGTTTGGTAGAATTCAGCAGTAAAACAATCTGGTCCTGGGCTTTTCTTTGTTGGGAGACTGCTGATTGCTGCTTCAATCTCATTGCTTGTTATTATCTGTTCAGGTTTTTTATGTCTTCTTGGTTCAGTCTTGGTAATTTCTATGTTTTGAGAAATTTATCTATTTCCTCCCGGTTTTCAAAGTAGCTGGCATATATTTGTTTGTAATAGTCTCTAATGATTGTTTGTATTCCCATGGTATCAGTTCTAATGTTTCCTTTTTCATTTCTGATTTTTGTTATTGGGTCTCCTCTATTCTTTTTTCAGTTAGCCTTGCTAATGGCTTGTCTATTTGTGTTTATCTTCTCAAAAAAACAACTTTTATTTTTAGTGATCTTTTGTATCATTTTTTGGGTCTCTATTTCATTTAGTTCTCTGATCTTAATCATTTCTTTTTGTCTACTAATTTTGGGGTTAAATTGTTATTGTTTTTGTTTTTTTTTTTCTTTCTTTGAGGTATAGTGTTAGGTTGTTTATTTGAAACTTTCTCTTCTTTTGATGTAAACATTTATAGCAACAAACTCTCTTAAAACTGCTTTTGTTGTATCCCACAGGTTTTGGTATGGTGTCTTTATTTTCATTAGTGTCAAGTGATTTTTTGATTCACTGTTTAATTTCTTCCTGGACCCATGGGTCCTTCAGGAGCATGTTGTTTAATTTCCATGTGTTTTATAGTTTCCAGAATTTTGTATGTTATTAATTTCTAGTTTTGATCCATTGTGTTCTGAAATATACTTGAAATGATTTCAATTTTTAAAAATTTGTTGAGACTTGATTTGGAACCTAACATGTGTTTTAACATGTGGAGACTGTTCCATGTTCTGATGAGAAGAATGCATATTATGTAGTTGTTGGATGAAATGTTCTGCAGATATCTGCTAAGTCCTAGTGATCTAAGATGTAGTATAAATCCTGTGTTTCTCTGTTGATTTCTTGCCTAGGTGATCTATCCAATTCCGAGAAGCTGTGCTCAGGTCCCCAACTAATATCGTTTGGGGATCTATCTCTTTCCTTAGGTCTAATTGTGTTTGCTTTATGGATCTGGGTGTTCCAAAGTTTGGTGCATATATATTTATGATTGTTATGTCTTCTTGCTGGGTAAATCCCTTTATCATTATATAACAGCCTTCTTTATCTCTTTTTGTGGTTTTTCGTTTAAAGTCTATTTTGTTTCATATAAGAATAGCTATTTGTGCTGTTTTTGGTTTCCATTTTCATGGTATATCTTTGTCCATCCCTTCACTATTAGTCTGTGTGCATCTTTACCTGTGAGATGAGTCTCTTGAAGACAGCATATAGTTGGTTCTAGATTTTTAAGCTAATCAGACAGTCTGTGTCTTTGGAGTGGGTAATTTAATTCATTTACATTTAGGGTTGTCATGGAGAGGTACTGTCTTACTCCTGTCATTTAATTGCTTTTCCTATGATTGATTTAAATATCTTTTGGTCCTTTCATTCCCTTTTATTGTTTTTCTTCAGTTTTTGTTTTTTTTTTCTGAGGTAATAGGGTATGATTTCTTTCTCTTTCTCATTTGCCGATCTGTTCTACCAGTGGTGTTTGTTCTTTCTAGTGTATTCATGGTGGTGATTATTGTTTTTTAGGTTCCAGGTGCAAGACTCCCTTAAGGATTTCTTGCAGAGCTGGTCATGTGATGGTGAACTCCCACAGCTTTTGTTTTTTCTGGGAAATACACTATTTCCCCCTCATTTTTAAAGGATATCCTTGCTGGGCAAAGTATTCTTGGATGGCAGTTATTTTCTTTTAGTACTTTGAATATACCATCCCAATCTCTTCTGGCCTGTAGAGTTTCTGTTAAGAAGTCTGCTCTTAGTTTGATGGGGCTTTCTTTATAGGTGACTTGTTCTGTTCTCTTGCTGTTTTTAGGATTCTCTCTTTGTCTTTTACTTTTGGCAGTTTGACTACAGTGTGTCTCAGAATGGACCTTTATTGGTTGAATCTGTTTGGGGACCTTTGGGCCTCTTAGATCTGGAAGTCCTTACCTCTACCAATACCTGGGAATTTTTTCCACTACTATTTCATTAAATATGTGTTCAATGTCTTTTTCTTTCTCCTCCCTCTCCAGAGAACTCATGATTTGAATGTTTGTGCCCTTAAGGTGGTCTGTTAGCTCTCTTAGATTCTCTTCATTTTTAAAAAATTCTTTTTTTTGGTCTGCTTGGGTTATTTCAAAAAAACTGTCCTTGAGGTCAGAAATGCTTTCCTCCACTTGCTCAAGCCTGCTACTTACAATCTCAATTGTAGTTTTTATTTCATTGAATGAGTGTTTCAGTTGCAGAAGTTCTGCCACATCCTTTTTATGGAATTTATCTCTTTCTAATTTTATCCTTCACATCCTGAATTGCTTTTCTTGTTTCATTGTGTTTTCCAATGCAATGTTTTATTCTTGTCTCATTCCAAGTCTTTCTGTGTCTCACTGAGTTTGTTTAAGATCATTACTTGAAATTCCTTTTCATTCATTTCAAGCATTTCCTGCTCTATGGTGTCTGGTACTTGAAAATTATATTCCTTTGGTGGTGTCATATTTCCTTGTTTTGTCATATTTCTAATCTCTCTGTATTGATTTCTAGTCATGCAGTTGAGCAGTTGCTTCTTCTATTACTCTGAAATGGACTTTGAGGAGAGACATGTCCTCCTGTAGATGTTTTATATTGATTGCTGAGTACGGTGTATCAGTATTAGTTCTGGGTGTATTTAGTAGTGTAGTTTCTGTGTGGGTCTTCTGCCATATTCAATGTTGGAGTTGTGTGTGAGTGACTCTGGGGTGTAATACCTGGGGTATTTAGTGATTTCTTGTTGAGGTTAGTTGGGACATTGGATGTGGGCTAGCTCTTGAGAACTTGGGCAAAGAGTCTGTGTTCTTTATTGCTCTTTGGCAATGGTGCACTCATCTATGTGGACTTGTTGGCTCCCAGGCTACCGTCCCATGACCCTGATGGGTGCAATGTGGTATACTGGATCTCCTTACCTTGAATGACTGACCCTGGGCTTTTTGCTTCCCTTGGTTGGGGGCTGAGTTTGTGGTGGCTGGTAATTTTCTTCTGTACACTAATTGACTATCTTGGGGTTCTGTATTCTCCATGTTTTTGTATGCATGACTCTCCCTGGATGAAGGCAGTCATACTCAATGCACATTGGGTGAAATCCCCCTGTGAATTGTCACTGGGGTGTGGGTCTGCTGTAGCTTACCTCTTTCTAGTGACTCCATTTGTGACTCTTCTTATGTGAATGCATGGTGGCAATGGTGGGTCCTGCCCTTGGCCAGTCTGAGTGGTGCAGCAATGGTGATAGCAGTGTGTGTGACTTCCAATGGCAGTAGTGGCAGAAGCAGTGGTGCAGGTGATAGCAGCCAGGCTACCATATTCAGCTAGGCTGGCTATTGCTTCAGCATTGGCAGGGAGTCACAACTTCTGCTGGTTTGGCTGATGTGATGGCCTAGGTTGGGGTTCTGCACCCAGCCTACATGGCTGGTGCTGTGGCTATGGTAGCAGCAGCCTCCTTACATGCAACCATGGCAGGGATCCTGCATGTAGCAGGGCCAGCTGGTAAGGTGGCTTGGGCTTGGGTCCATGTGCAGCTGGTCTGGCTGGTGAGGCTGCATGGAAGGCCCCAGCAATGGCCACTGCACTAAAGACAGGTGCAGCAGAGGTGCTATGCACCGCCAGGCTGGCTAGTGAAGCTTGGGTGGGGGTCCTGGCTGCTGTTGGTCTCACTGGTGCAGCAGTGTGGAAAGTCCCTGGTGATGGCCGCTGGACTTTAGGTGACCACAGGGATCCCACCCCCACATGGGGTTAACACTGCTTTGGCATTAGCAGGGGTTCCCGTACCTAACTGGTCCTGCTGGTGTGATGGCCATGGTGGTGACAGCTGCACTGCACACACCTATGGCAGGGGCACTGGCAGGAAGCTGAGCTGGCTGTTGAGGTTGCTTGGGTGGGAGTTTCGTGTGTGGTTGGTCTGGCTGGTTCAGAGATGTAAACAGCTGCTAGCAAAGCCACTGCACTATAGGTGGCTGCAGCGGGGGTCCTGTGCAAAATGGGCTGGTTAGTGAGACAGCTTGATTGAGGTCCTTGGTGTAGCTGTCTGGCTGGTATGGCAGCATGGAAGGTCCCTGGTGATGGCTGCTGTACTGCAGGTGGCAGCAGGGGGTCCCACCCCCAGATAGGATGGATACTGCTTCAGCATTAGTGGGGGGTTCCACTGGTGTGATTGCTATGGCAGTGGCAGCCACACTGCACACAGCTAAGGGAGGGGACCCTCAAGCTGAACTTGCTGTTGAGGCTGCTTGGGCGGGGGTCCTGCTCATGGTTGGTCTGGCTGGTGTGGTGGTGTAGACAGCCACTAGCAAAGGTCACTGCACTGCAGGCAGCTGTGGCAGAGGACCCGCCCACGGCCAGGCTAACTGGCGCAGCCTTGTGGGAAGGGATCCTGTGCACATCTGGCCTGGTCAAAGTTTTAGCACCAGGTTGGATGGCTTCCAGCAAAAGTAGCAGCTGGAGCCAAGCTGCTGGTGACAGCAGCAGGGGATGGGGTGAAACTCACAGTGGGAAGGTGGGAGACAGTCCCAGGTCCTGACAGTGTCACTGGTGAGTGCAGTGCTGGTAGCAGTGGGCCCATTCTTGTCTTCTTCCTTTCTTGTCCAGGCACCTGGTAACCACCGTAAGTGGCAGTATTATCAAGTGGTCTTACCCAAATGAAGAAACATTTTTTTAAACAATTACAGGTAACAGTTATAGAATTATAGGTTATTCATTATTTTTCTATTGAGGTATATGTACATTGAAATACAACACTCTTAAATTCTATGTGTTTTAACAGATGTATGCACCCATGTAACTAAAATCACAGTTACAGTACAGAATGATTTCATCTCTAAGAGTGTTCTCACTTGCTCTCTCTAGTTAATCTCTACTCTCGTAGACAATCACTACTTAGATTGGCATCACCATTGCTTAACTGTGTCTCTTCTACAACTTAATTTATTTGAGAAGATACAGAATGTAGGTATTACTTCCTACTATGTTTCTTTCATTCCATATAAAGCTTTTAAAATTTACCCAAATACTTACATGTATCCGTAGTTCATTCTTTTATTACAGAGTAGTATTCCAGTAAATGATTATGCTACAATTTGTTTATACAATCTCCTCTTGATGGACACTTGGATTGCAAACTAGTTTGGACTTTAATGAATAAAACTGCTACAAACATTCTGGTTTAAGCCCTTTTATGCAATATGTTTTCATTTCTCTTGCATAAATACTTAGTGATGAAATTGCTGGGTCATGGTGTAGGACATTTTCTGTTATGTTTTCAAATATTTTTCTGCCCTTTTCCCCTTTATTGTCACACTGTGATTCTACTTACATGTATTTATGCCACTAGATATTTCTCCACAGGTAATCTGGCACAGTACATGCCATGGCAGGATCCTAAAGGAATCAGCTTGGGCTGCCCTCTCTGAGTCGGCAAGGCCTCCAGAGGGAAAGCTGTTGGCAAGGCCACAGCAATGAGCAATTGCTGCAACCGTAAGGGCTACTGCCTTGGCTTTGTGGTACTGCTTTTGCTTTCTCTTTCGATATTTTGGTTAGCGTGGCAGTTCTGTGAATTCCCAAAAGATTATAAAAATGACACAAATGATTTTGCGGTCATTGAACTAAACATTCCCACAGAGGATCCGAGTAAATTGGACAATTTAAAATTATACCCTTATGATAAATTGACCACACCAAACATATGTTCCAAAAGCACCACTCATCACTAAATATGAGCTGCAGCCTAAACACGTGAAGTTATTTCAAAAAAGGAAATTTCCATCCTCTCCTGACCATCTGTGTAAATGGATATATGGGATACAAAATGGGGAAAGGAAAAATTTGGTATCCTCCTAGGGGACATACAAAATATGATGTAAGTTGGCAAACATCATTTACTGGAGATTATATTAATGGCAAGAGAATGGTTGGTATTAATGGGAAATTATATGATTGGGATAAATTAAGTATATGGGAATGAAACCATAGAATTCCCCTTACTTGGTGGTGTCCAGTTTTAAATAAATCATTAAGAATCAGGTGTTGGGATAAAAATATATGCTGTAAAATTATTAAACCTGCAAAATTAGATCTTAGAAAAATAAGAGAGTGCAACTGGTTTTGTGAGGGATGGTGCTGTACACAATGACACTTTGACATTTACATCAAGATTACAGGGCCACAAAAATGTTAACATTTTTCCTTTTAGCAAAGTTGTATTTACATTTAAGAATAGATATAGGTTACTGGAGGGAAAGGCAAGGCTTTCCCTGTTTGATGAGGACAAGGATGAGGAAGGACATCCTAGTGTTGAATGTGAATGAAGAGCCTACTAGGTTTCTAAAGAAATTGTATTCCTAGAAAAACACTAACGTAAGGCAATCTCCAGGACCCTGAGTTCTTTTAAGTAGAAAACAGGGTCCTACAATGGAACAGAATAGAGAAGCCAGAAATCAACCCATGCACCTACAGCCATCTGATCTTCAACAAAGTCACCAGGAATACACGCTGGGGAAGAGACTGCCTCTTCAGCAAATGGTATTGGGAAAATTGGACATCCATATGTAGAAGAATGAAACTAGACCCATACCTCTCACCAAAATCAACTCAAAATGGATTAAAGAATTAAATATACATCCTGAAACAATAAAACTCCTAAAAGAAAACATAGGGGAAACACTTCAGGAAGTAGGATTGGGCATAGACTTTATGAATATGATCCCAAAAGCACAAGCAACCAAAGGAAAAATAAAAAGTGGGATTATATCAAACTAAAAAGCTTCTGCACAGCAAAAGAAACAATTAACAGAGTAAAAAGACAACCAACAGATGGGAGATGATATTTGCAAAATCTACATCTGACAAAGGATTAATATCCAGAATATACAAGGAACTCAAACAACTTTACAGCAAAAAAACAAATAACCCAATTAAAAAATGGGCAAAGGAGCAGAACAGGCATTTCTCAAAGGAAGATATACAAAGGGCCAACAGACACATGAAAAAATGCTCAACATCACTCAGTATTCAGGAAATGCAAATCAAAACCATTTTGAGATATCATCTCACACCAGTTAGGATGGCTAATACCCAAAAAACTGAAAATGATAAATTCTGGTGAGGATGCAGAGAAAAAAGAACCCTCCTACACTATCGGTGGAACAGCAAAATGGTGCCGCCTTTATAGAAAATGGTATGGAGTTTCCTCAATTACAGATAGATCTACCATATGACCCAGCTATCCCACTGCTGGGGATATACCGAAAGGAATGGAAACCATCATGTCAAAGCGATACCTGTACTCCCATGTTTATTGCAGTGCTGTTTATAATAGCCAGGAGTTGTAACCAGCCTAAATGCCTGTCATTGGATGAGTGGATAAGGAAAATGTGGTATATCTACATAATGGAATACTACTCTGCTATAAAAAAGAATGAAATAGTACCATTTGCAGCAACATGCAACACGCTGACATCCCACAGAAAGAGAACGAGCATATTGATGCACTGAGGTCTCCCTCTGTGTTTGTTATTTTTGCTGACCCTCTCCATCCCTTTTCGGGTACCCACCCCTCACTGAAGCTGGACTTCTGCAGTAATCTAAGCTCTGTTTATTGTGTTTTCCTATCTTTTTTCTCTCTCCTCTTCAGATCACATAATTCCTCTTATCTCTCCCTAAATTGACTGACTTTTTCATTTGCCATCTCCAATATGATTCATAGCCTATTTGATATATTTTCAATGCATTTATATTATTTTTCAGATCTCGAATGACCATCCAGTTCCTCTTTTAAAAATATGTTTTAAGTTTGCTTCTGAGATTTCCTATCTATTCATTCGTTATGTTCTTTTTCTTTCTTTCTTTTTTGGCCTTGAATATACTTGGAAATAGGTTTTTGAAAGTTTTTGTTTGCTAATCTCAGTGAGTTGGTTATTTCATACCTTCATAGGCATGCTTATTTTTCTTGATTATGGATCTAATTCCCTGTTTCTTTTCATGTCCCTGTAGTCTTTTCATCAAATGCTGGACATTGCAGCTGATACATTAAGGGAGTCTGGATTATGCTGTTTTTCTTTAAAAATGATTGCATTATTTTCCCCAGTGTGTAGACTTGGTGCTTTTGTCAAAGATCAAATGGATGTTGGTATATGGGTTGATTTCTGGATTCTCTGATCTGTTCCATTGACCCGTGTGTCTGTTTTTTATGACAGTACCATGTTATTTTGGTTATTATAGCTTTGTAGTATAGTTTAAAGTCAGGTAGTGTTATGCCTCAGTTTTATTTATCTTGCTCAGGATTGCTTTGGCTATTCATGGTCTTTTGTTATTCCATACAAATATTGGCATGGTTTTCCCATTTCTGAGGAAAATGTCATTGGAATTTTGATGGGGATTGCATTGAATCCAGCAAATGGTGCTGGGAAAATTGAATATTCATATGTAGGGGAATGAAACTAGACCTGTACCTCTCACCGTATATCAAAATCAACTAAAAATGGATTAAAGAATTAAAAATGAATGAATCCTGAAAAAATAAAATTCCTTAAAGAAAACTTAGGGGAAACACTCCAGGAAGTAGGATTGGTTACAGACTTCATGAATATGACTACA
This sequence comes from Galeopterus variegatus, assembly GCF_000696425.1. Taxonomy (NCBI): domain Eukaryota; kingdom Metazoa; phylum Chordata; class Mammalia; order Dermoptera; family Cynocephalidae; genus Galeopterus; species Galeopterus variegatus. The sequence continues at coordinate 124,621 of NW_007730341.1, forward strand.
AAAGCACAGGTAACCAAAGGAAAAATAAACAAATGGGATTATATCAAAAAATGTCTTCACAACAAAGGAAACAATTAACAGAGCCAAAAGACATCCAATCATTGGGAGAAAATATTTGCAAAATTTACATCTGACAGAGGAATAATATCCAGAATATACAAGGAACTCATAAAACTTTACAGCAAAAAAACAAGTAATGCAATTAAAAAAATGGACAAAGGAGCTGAATAGGCATTTCTCAAAGGAAGATATATGAATGGCCAAAACACACCTGAAAAAATGCTCAACACCACTAAGCATTCAGGAAATGCAAATCAAAATCACTTTGAGATACCATCTCACTCCAGTTAGGATGGCTAATATCTAAAAGACTGAGAATGATAAATGCTGGTATGGTTGTGGAGAATAAGGAACCCTCATACACTGTTGGTGGGACTTCAAAATGGTGCAGCCTTTATGGAAAATGATATATAGGTCCTCAGACAATTGCCGATGGACCTACCTTATGACTCAGCTATTCCACTGCTGGGAATATACCCAGTGGAATGGAAATCATCATGTCAAAGGGATACCTGTACTCCAATGTTTATTGCAGCACTAATTATAATAGCCAAGACTTGCAACCAGCCCAAATGTCCATCATCAGATGAGTGGATAAGAAAACTGTGGCATATCTACACAATGGAATACTACTCTGCTATAAAAAAGAATGAAATAGTACCATTTGCAGCAACATGGATGGACACAGAGAAAATTATATTAAGTGAAATAAGTCAGCCACAGAAAGAGAAAAAGCACATGTTCTCACTTATATGTGGGAGCTATACATACATAAATAAATATATATACAAACAAACGGTGGGGTGGGGGTTGGGGAAGAAGACACAACAATCACAATTCCTTGAACTTGTTACGAGAAGTGAACAGATATGATGTTGATGGGGGAAAGGGGAGAGGGAGGGGGGACAGAAGAATTGGTAAAGAGACACAAAAATCAATTACATTGTATATTGATAAATTTGAAAAAAAACAATTAAATTATGCTTTGGCTTAAATACAAATTACTGAAGGGGAGAATTTTTTTGTTCTTGTGAGTACTGTTGGTGAGTGTGTGTGTGTGCTTGAGTTAATTTTGTCATCAGAATTAGGGCAAGATGCTTACACTACAGGCTACTACCTGTGATCTTTCTGGATTCCAGTGTCCTCAGAGAGGTCTTCCAATTCTGGTTTGACCAGAACTCCTATGTCTCTTAACACTGAACAACTTCTGTTCCCTATTTTCAGGTCGCAGACCTTTATCTGTGGTTTTCTGCTAGGCAAGTCATTTCTTTTGTCATAGCCATAAATGAAAGACCAATTTTTTATATGATGAAAGTCATATATACTTACTGTAAAGTATTTAAACCACAATATTCTATATAGCAAAAATGCTTATCACATACTTTTCACAAAATATAATTAGCAAGATAGTTGTGTTAATATATAAACAGCCATTTTATTTATTGCTAAAACAGAAATACTTGTTTTTAATTAATTTTTGATATTCATGTTAGGCATTTTTTTATGATTCTTCTTTCCTTCTGTCTTTTGCCTGTTTTTTCTTGTATGTGTATGTAAATATGTGACTGTATGTTTTTATGTGTGGGTGTTTTCTGTTCTTTGTGTTCTCTTGAGTATATACATGTGAGTATATGTGTGTTAGTTGGCATGTATTCTTATATATAATTTATTACCATAATAAGTACACATAATTTAATAGTGTATCAGTGTACTTTTAGATACTGTGTCATATCCTTAAGGTTTTGATAATATATTTTGCTTGTTGATGGCTTTGTATATAATTTTATTATAACAAAAGCTTTTTAAAAAGTACATGTTTAATTTTGTATAGTATAGCTTGAATGCCCAAACTTAGTGTCGTATTTATAACATAAATAGACTTGACATTCATTAAAAGTGATTCTATATTAAAATCTTTTAATTTATACATTTTTGTGTTAAATTGGTGTGCTAAAATGATAATTGTGCTCTCTGGTATATAAGTTTCCTGTAGATGCTGTAACAAACTAACACAGGCATGGTAGTTATACTAGTCAGGGTCGTTCAGAGAAACAGAAATATATATTCATATATGATGAGAGAGAGGTTTATTTTGAAAAATGCCTCAAACAATTGTGGAGGCTGTCAAATCCAAATTCTGCAGGATAGATAGGCAGGCTGTAGAACCAGGAAGGAGTTAATGTTGTACGTCAAGTCCAAAGACAGTCTGAAGACAAAACGTCTGCTTACTTGGGGTACCTTAAACTGTTTTATCTCATGGCCTTGAACTTATTGGAAGAGGCCCAACTACATAGTACAGGGTAATATGTTTTACTCAAAGTCTACTAATGTAAATGTTAATCTCACCTAAAAAAATACCTTCCTATCAACATCTAGATACGTTTGACCAAATGACTGCATACTATGGACTAGCCAAGTTGACAAATAAAATCAACCATCTTGGTGGCTTAAAACATCAAAATTTATTTTCAGAAGAACCCAAAATCAAGACAGAGGCATGACTGTACCTCCTTCTGAGGTTTTAAAAGAGGTCTATTCCTTACCTTTCCAGCTTCTTATGGCTGTTGGCATTTCATTTCTTGGACAGTGGTTTTTGGCATTTTTTAATTTGTGGCTGCATTTCTATCTATTCCATCTTCAAATTGTGTGTGTGTGTGTGTGTGTGTGCGTGCGCGTGTGCGTGTGTGTGTGTGTGTGCGTGCGCGTGTGCGTGTGTGTGTGATATCTCCCTCTGTTTTTTTTTAAATTAGCTAAAACTTTATTAAGAGGCATTTTGAAATATCTACAGTTTACAAATAAAAAACACTACAATTCAAGAAGCTGAAAAAGTTCATACCCCCTTACAGAAAAAAAGTATTTGATGATCAATGATATTTCAGATCACTCACATATGAGATCTGTGAAACTACTCAAGAAGATGATCTGGCAAGTGAATGGTGCAGAACAGGTAACTCACATTAGAGAAGGTGAAAAGCAGACAGTGGTGGGCAATGAGCCTTGCCACTTCATTATGTAGTTGGGAAACCCGAATTTTTAGCTTCAGAGGAATAGTATTAAGTACTCATTATTTTTGCTCAAATGAATATAAAAGTTCTCCAGCAATTCTAGTTAGATGGGCATGTGTTGCGTATGTTTTAACTGTTCTCTGGTTATACATCCCTCTCTGATGTTATAATAGACACCTTTGGACACTTGGATCCTTCTTTCCAGAAGCCCTTTCTTCCCCAGATCCTAGGAGAGTTGGTTGCTGCCACACTTTAATTTTATGATCAAAGAAATTTTAAGGAAGATGAATATATAATATGCTACATGAGTTCTACTTTTAGTACAAATAACTCCTAAGGTTTTTGTTTATATGGCTTTTTCAACTGTCATCTCTTATACTTAAAAACTTTTTACAATAACTTCATAGTTTTTCTTTTGTTTTTTTCTAATCACTATGCTATTACTATAATGTACTCTAACAATGACTGTTTCAGTAAAGACTTTAAGGGTCCAATTTTGTTCCTTTAGATAACAAGTTTTCTCATATATATATATCTATATATATATATATATATCTATATATATATAGATATATATATATAGATATATATATATACATACATATACACATACATACACACACACACACATATATAAATGAAAAAAGTACATAAAATATATATATATATATATACCTTGTGTGTGTGTTTGTGTGTGTGTGTGTGTGTATACACTTTTGCATTGCATATTTAGGGTAAATTATTATTCACTCTTTTCCCTGTCTTGATGCATGTATTTTACAATATCTATCTATTTATCCAGTAATTCTCTTCTATCTTTCTATATATAAAACTAGATCATTTCTACATTTCTACAGCAAAAGCCCTTACATTTTGTAGATTTAGGTCTTCATTAAGGAAAGTTTTCATTTATTCTATCTTTAAGTAACTTTTGATGTCTTCTATTGCATTGTAGACAATTTTATGTTTACCTCATGCTTTATTTTCTTCCCAAGGAAAACTGATATTTCTTTACAGTTTGTTCCTAAGTGTCGTCTTAAGAATTGACTTTTTATATTGGTTTCTTTATAGTTGAACTCGACTTACTTAATTTTTTTATATCAAGCTGGCCTTCTTGTCACTAATTCATTTTTAGCAGTATCTATTTTGCATTGAATTTTTTTCCAACAGAGTTCTTATTTAAATAAAAGATTTATTATAGTATTCGGTTTAACTCCTAAGCTCTTTCACATCACTATTCTCTTGATCTTTTTGATCTTCTCTCGCTATAGTTTTTTTTTTTTAGAGTCCATATTGTGTTCTATTTATTTGAGAATATACAAATATTTTGAAATGTATTTGTTTATTGGGCTATATATCTTCTGGTGTATATCCTTCAACCGTCTCCTTTTACTGTGTTTGTATGTTTATGTTTATCTGTGCATAGTTTGGATCATTTTTACTTATTTGCCATTTTTAATATGGATACATTCCATTTTGATCTGTTATATTTAATGTTTTCTGAGTTATGAAAAGGTTGCTCTATGAATATATTCAGTGGTGGAAGTGAAACCTTAGATCAGCTATTTTAGAACATTTCTTCACAGATTCTATCATCTTTTTCATCAGCTTCTTCAGATTGTAGCTGTTCTGAATTCAGGTAAGAAGATGTCCTAGATGAGTAATTAGACAAACACATACTTTCCTCACTCTCACTATTATATTAACGAGAATGCTGGATGCATCTATAATTATAATTTGCTGCATGTTATCAAATGACTACAGGAGAGGAGATCGAATGTCCTCAAAACAAAGAAATGTTATGTTTTGTAATGATGAATATGAGAATTAGGCCATCACATTTGGCACACAGGCATTTAATACTCAACTCAGTACTCCACAAACATAAAACAGCACCTGTACCAACAGACCCACTTTCTAGACTAGGTGCCCAGTAAAATGCATCTTACCCCTTTTCTGTAGTCCTCAGCTCTGTCATTCATTTGGAATAACATATGAAGTAAAAGTACAACATTAAAAGAAATATGGTAGGTATACTTTACACAATTTTGGAAATAATTAACATAGCTCTTATAGTCCCTTTTCCATTTTCATTGAGCAGCCTAAAATTATCCTTTCACATACCTGGAACTAAAATGAAGTGTCACTCTATCCCTAGCAAGTGAAAAATCTCATGTCAGCCAAGGTATTGGAGAAAACAGATGATACATTCAAAAAGAGCATCAAAAAGGGGTTAATGGAGGGACTGAAAGCTGTAGGCCTTTACCAGTCCTAGACTTGAGAGGTTTAAAGAGGCAGCAGTTACCTCCATGTAGCGAGAGATGGAGCTACAGGTAGAAAAAGGATTCAGATGACACTTATTATTCAGTTCCCATTTTCCTGTAAAACTTAATGAGAATCCAGATGGCAAAAAAACTCAACTGATACATTCTGTACTCTCATGAGGCAAAGAGCACTTTCAAGAATGTAGACTGGAGATTTGGACGGACAAACAGAAAGTGCACTGCACAACCTATTTTACTAAATTTATTTAGTTAGTCAATATTACAGTGAAATGAGATGGCTTCAAAATCTGAAATTAGCCTGGGTCGTGGTCAAATAAATAATCTTGTTACACGTTTTTCAGTACGAACAGAATTGTATGAGCTTTCGGTTTCAAAAAGCGTGTTCATCTCTCTCATTTGGAAAGTTTCTGCATTTATGTTTCTCGAAAATTGAATTAGTCATATACGTGAATATCGCATATGAAAGAAAATACTATTTAAGCAAACACTATATGGTCAAGAATACTGGTAAATAATATGACCTACTGGAGAGAAGAGCTAGAAAGTCAGAGCTCTGTGACTGACTAATCTTGTGTGTACACGCTCACTTCATCTCACTGAGCATCCATTTCTCTCATCTGCCAAAGGAGAACTTACCACCTTTACTACATACTTAATAAAGATTGTTTCTGCTTAGAGTTATTATAATATTAACTAAAGACTTAAACCAAAACAAATCCAGAATAAGCTAAGATGACTGATACGTAAGGAAAATGTCTCTAAAGAGATAAATCATTCAACTGTAAAATAATATTCTGCAAGAATTTAATCTCATTAAAAGATATTTACGAGAGATATTTAAAGCTGTCCTAGTTAAAGAAAACTTACTTCTTCTGAAGGTTACATTTCCATAATAGAAAAGGAACTGTCAGATAACTTATGTACTATTTTATATTTCTAAAATTTGGGGTTTTAAAATCATTTTTTTCTTCTGGCTTTTTTCTCAGCTGGAGCCATGCAAAAGAGAAGAGTCTTTAAAAATTGCAGTGTGCCTTCCTGATGAAGTTATTTTCATTCATGTAATTATAATTTATTTAAAAAAAATGATTCAGTGATAGAGTTGCTTTAATTTTGTATTAAACTTCAGAAAATCTATTTTTCTGAGGATGATATGAAAAGTGTAATTCAGAAGAATATAATACATTTTATAATATTTTAATTAGATATTTTCCTTCTTGAATCAGTTTATTGCAATATTAATTACAAAAGTAAAATGCTAAAAACATTTTGAAATTTCATAAATAGGGTAATGATCGAATAAATCATACTTTTTAAATTATGTGAAATAATGAAAAGTGAGGTTTACATGTACTGACTTGAAATGTTACCCATGATAAAGCAGTGAAAAAACTGTACCGGAATAATACATACCATAAAACTCATTTTTTCATTAAAAATTAAATCAAGAAAAGAAGAAAGCTAAATTAAGTAGTTGTGCATTTATATTGACAATGAAAAATGAATGAAAGATCATATTCTTTGCATTGTTTAATTTTATGGCTGGGAAAATTAAAGGAGGAGGTAAGAATATTTTTCTTCACACACATGCATTGTTTTGAACTGTTGCAAATAGCACATATTATTGTGTAATTTTTGAACATGCAAAAATTACCATATAAATAAAAAAATAACATAATTGTAATTCAAGGAAAGTACCTGAACATTTGCAATGTCTGATTAGTATATTTGTTAAATTACAAGTAGAAAGTGGACAACATTGGTCAGAGCAACTGCAGATTCACTTTAAGTACCAGGAAAAGAAATAAAACAAGCAATGACAGGTATTGGATTTACCTTGAAAAATTATGTTTTATGCATCGACATATTTATGCTTAAGTCAAAAAGAACCACTTATATTTAGAATCAGAAACACAAAATAAAGACTGATATTCATCTGGCAGGTTAGCTCAGTAGGTTAGAGTACGGTGTTGTAACACCTAGGTCAAGGTTTGGAATTCCTGTACTGAACAGCCACCACCACCAACAAAAAAGTAATATCCACAGATAATTGCTCATTTCCCATTGTCACTGTGACCAAGAAAATGATAATAAAATAAGCAATACTAGTATTTTCTTTTCTCCTTTTTCTATTGATACGCTTTCATATACAGTATGCCATGGCTACAACCAGAAATACCTTGGGGTGTTCAGATAAAGCAAGAAAATATAGACTTAGCCTTATACAAGAGCCATTGAATTTCCTAGCAAAATCATTTTAATAAGACAAATTTAAATTTATTAAAACACTTACTGTTTTTCTTTAATTGAAACAATTGATTATATATATTTGTGGAGTACAGATTTGAAAATCAATACCTGTGTACAATGTGTGATGACCAAATCAGGATAATTAGCATATTCATCATTACCAAACATAATCATTTTCTATGTCCATTAACCTATTTCTCTCTAACCCGCCTCCCCCTTCTTTCCCACTTCTAGTAACCACTGTTCTGTTCTCTCCTTCTGAAAGTTCAACAAATTATTGTGATTGTTGTTTCTTTCTTTGTTTCTTTGCTTGTTTCTTTTTTAGCTCCCACTTATGAGTGAGGACATGTAGTATTTCTCTTTTTGTGCCCGGCTTACTTCACTTACCATAATTCTCTCCAAGTTCATCTATGTTGCTATGAATGGCAGAATTTCGTTATCTTTTTCATGGCTGATTAATATTCCATTGTGTATATATGCCACATTTTCTTTATCCAATCATTAGTTGATGGACATTCAATTTGGTTCCATATCTTCACTACTATAAATAGAGCTCTGATAAACATGGGAGCACAGGTATCACTTCAATATGATGATTTCCATTCCTTTGGGTAAATAGTAGTGGAATTGTTGGATTTTATGATATTCTACCTATAGATGTTTAAGAAATCTCCATTTTGTTTTCCGTAATGTCTGTTCTAATTTACAGTCCCCCCAACAGTGTAGAAGGATTCCTCTTTCTCTGCATCTTCACCAACATTTGTTATTCTCTGTCTTCTTGATAATAACCAGTATAACTGGGGTTAGATGATATCTTAGTGTGGTTTTGATTTTCATTTCCCTGACGATTAGTGATGTTGAGCATTTTTTCATGTACCTGCTGGTCATTTGTATGTCTTCCTTAGAGAAATATCTATTCAGCTCCTTTGCCCATTTTTTAATCAGATTTTTTTTTTTTTTTTTTTTTTTTTTGTTAAATTGTTTGAGTTCCTTGTATATTCTGGATACTAATCCTTTGTTGGATGTATAATTTGCAAATATACTCTCTCATTCTGTAGGATCCTTTGTTGGATGTATAATTTGCAAATATACTCTCTCATTCTGTAGGATCCTTTGTTGGATGTATAATTTGCAAATATACTCTCTCATTCTGTAGGATCCTTTGTTGGATGTATAATTTGCAAATATACTCTCTCATTCTGTAGGATCCTTTGTTGGATGTATAATTTGCAAATATACTCTCTCATTCTGTAGGATCCTTTGTTGGATGTATAATTTGCAAATATACTCTCTCATTCTGTAGGATCCTTTGTTGGATGTATAATTTGCAAATATACTCTCTCATTCTTACTAATCCTTTGTTGGATGTATAATTTGCAAATATACTCTCTCATTCTGTAGGATCCTTTGTTGGATGTATAATTTGCAAATATACTCACTCTCTTTTCACCCTATTGATTGCTTCCTTTGTTGTGCAGAAGCTTTTTAGTTTGAAATAAAAACTAAAGCCCATTTGTTTATTTTTTCTTCTGTCACCTGTACTTTGGGGGTTTTATTTGTAAAGTCTCTGCCTAGTCCTACTTCCTGAAGTGTTTCCCTTAGTTCTGTCAGAATAGTAACTCAAAGGGCTCCAAAATAACTATAAACAGATCATCATTATAATTGAGACATTTTACAAGAGTGGAACAGAACTCACATGTTGTCTGATCTGTTCTATACTTTGTACTGGAACGGCATTATCTAGAAACCTGTGGATGTTGGATAATCAGCCTAAAACAAATGTAAGGATGTGTCACAAACTTAGCAAGAACATGTGTGAGGAGAAAATTCATGTTGTAGTTCAATTAACATTCTGGAAAAAAAAAAGTTTTATCAGAAAAAGAAAATCCTAAGGACCTCTATCACATAGCAAAATGATGTTTTTTTTAATTGTCTTTAGCTAGTAAAATATTTCTTTAAAAATCAAGAATGCAAATAAAGCACAGGAACAGGTATACAGAAGTGTCTTTTAAACTTCAAAGGTTTTTGTCCATACCTTGTAATATGAATCCTCAACTGGATAGTCATGGGTGAAAAGGACAAAAAGCAGTAAGAAAGCTAAAGTACAAGATTACAATCTCCACTCACTCCATTTTCTTTCTTTTTTGCAGAATTTTGGAATGAACTAGATGTTAGGACATTCCTTCATTAACCATTTCTGAGTTTTTATTTGACATGTTCATGTTTTTACTCACACCAGGAACACTAACGAGTTTGCTCTTCTTTTGATGAAGTCAGCATCTAGTCTTAGGATATCTCTCAGTAGCCTTGAGTGAAGACATAATTTGGATTAAAATCTTATTCATATTTTAGTTGCATTATTGCTAATCACTATGTCTTACATCTTTTTTTTACATCAATCATTACAAATCTATACTATGATATTTTTCACGATCTCATCTATTCAGTAAGTACTCATTGTTGGTGAGAGTGATATCTTCATTCTCTAAATTGATCATTGATAATAAAATTAGAAAATCAAATTATTATATTAGGTTAAACTCTGTATTAGTGAGGTACAGAATTGTCAAAAAGCATTTACTCTTTTGTATAGTCTTTCAGCAACTGTTTATCATGACTTACCAAATTTAGTAAGTTTAGGAATAAAGAGGCATAAAATTTAAACATAAGCCATGCTACCAGGAAGTTTTCATTCTATAGTCAGTGATAGCAGATAATCAAGCAGTCAAACAAACAACAGCTCAGGAAATGAAAAGCATAAGAACAATGATCCTAAAATAGGAAGTCACTTGACCCATAACCAGGATAGGAAGGAGGATAATATGGTTGAAATATAACAATCAAGAGAAAATTAGGTATAAAATTAAGTGTGAGAATCAGGCAGGGGCCAGACCATCAGGATATTCATTGTAGACTATATAAAAAGACATGCTGGTTTCACCAAAATTCAATTGGAAACTATTGAAAATTTTAACCAAGAAAGTGTCAGTATATGTATTATATTTTTATAGTTGCTGCACAAACAACTGTGGACATGGTAAGGGACAAGAGTCGGAAGCATAGACTCAAGAGGTTATTGCAGTTATGGAGAGAAGTAATGAGAGATGCTAGGACAATATTGTAAAATAAGAATCAAAGAAGTGGGCATCTTTAAGATATATTTGGAATACAACTACTAGAGAAATCAAATATTTTTTTAGACTTTACCAAAATTTAAAATGTCTGCTCTTCAAAATACACTACTGAGAGAGTGAAAAGACAAACCACTTGCAAGTAATATATTTGAGAAGGGACTTTTATTGGAATACTTAACATTCAAAACTCAGTAATATGAAAACAAGCAACTTAATAAACAAAAATAAGCATAATTTGATAACTTCAACAAAGAAGATGTTGAAATCATAAACAAGCACATAAAAAGATGCTAAATGTCATTGCATATTAGAAAAAGGTAAAGTAAAACCATGATGAGATACTGCTACACACCTGTTAAACTAGCTAATATTAAAAAGCCTTATTGTATCAAGTGCTGGCAGGGACATGGAAGAACAGGAGCTGTCGTGGAACTGCGGGTGGGAATGTAAAATGTTATAGCCACTTTGGAAAGTAGTTTGATAGTTTCAGTAAGAGTTAAAAATATAACTTTCATAAGACCCACTTATGAAAATATAACTTTCATAAGATACTGAGATACTCAGGAAAGTGAATCATGAAAGTTTATGTCCTACAAATAGCGTGTATAAAAATGTTCCTAGCAGTCTTGTTTTTGTAATAGTCCCAAACTGGAAACAATTCCAATATTCATCAACAAATTGGGTTATAGACACATAATATAATAAAAAGTGAACTATTGATACTTGCAGCAATATGGATAAATTTCAAAATAGTAATGCTGTATGAAAGAAGCCCAACATAAGTGAATGCATACTGTATGATTCTGTTTCCATAAAATTCTACAAAATGCAAAAGTAATTTATCGTGACAGAAAGCAGATCAGTAGTTGCCTGGAAAAAGGAGCAAGGTGTGGGGGAGAGGAAGTGGTAAGGGTAGGAAAGAAGAATTATGAAGGGGCATGAGGAGTCTTTTGGGAGTGATGGATGTGTTTATTATCTCGATTGTGGTGATGGTTTTGCAAGTAAGGTCATATGTCAACACTTGTCAAATTGTACACTTTTTGTATGCACAGTTCATTGTATATTAAGTGTGCTCTTGAAAACAACAAAAAAAGAATAATGCCTGTTTTTTCCTTCAGCAAATGGCAAGATTATGTCAGCAGTTTCTGAGTTAAGATAGAAGTATATTCGGCAATGGAAATCATGACTTACTCTACTGAGTATAAAAATAACACCTCATGACATGACCCACATCAGTAAGAGCACAACCTCCTCCTGGAAATCAAACTCTGAAAACTGTTTCCCTTTGCTCTTGTTTTAACTGATAGACTCTTGTCATCTTGACCTTTGATATCTGTTATCTCCTATGTTATTACCTGGCACCTGGAATTGCTTATTTTTTAAGATTAAAAGATCTTTTAATAGTAAGACACAGCACAATGACACTTAGATAGGTGAAAGGCAAACCTCAAAATAAATCTCTATACATATATCAAAACATGTTGTATATCTTCAAAACATGAAAAAAAGAAAATACAAAAATACACAAGATCTCCAAGCTTCCAAATTTCAAAGCACACATAGAAGGTTGCATTCAGGGACAAAATAACAACAAGCTGGAGCTAAAGAGGGCAGATTATGTATGACAAGTGGAGGGGTTAGCTAGTTTGAGAGGGTTCCTAGCTGACTGGTTAATTTGAATATCTGGGACATTATGTCCCACAATGTATCCTTCTCACAGTAAATATATTCAGTCCATCCCCAAAGTCTTAACTTGTTTCAGGTCAAAAGTTCAAAGTCTCAAAGCCCCATGAGTGAAATCATGAAATCAAAACAAATTATCTACTGCCAAGATACAATGGTGGAACAAACATAGAGTACATATTCCCATTCAAAAAGAGAGAGATAAGCCAAAAGAAAGGGTTAGCAGGTCCTAAGCAAGTCTGAAACCCAGTGGGGCAGGCATTAAGTCTCAAAGCTGGCAAATCACTTACCTTGACACCATATTTAATGTCCTCTACACACTGGTGCTCACGTTGGGTTCCCAAGTCCTCAGGCAGCTCCACTTCTATGGCTTTCCTGGTCTGAGGCCATGCTTCAGCTGTCGCAGGCTGGCATTGCATGCTGGCTCTACAGTTCTGGAGTCTCCATGGCAGTCCCACACCCCCAGCTCTACTAGGCATGGTGCTGTTGAGGTTTTACTGCTGCAACTCCGACCCCATGTTCCTGTTTGCCATTACTGTAGTGAAGGCCTTATGCGGTGACTAGGGACTGTTTCCTAGTTGTCTGATACTTGGCCCTCAGCATGATTAGGGCAGAGGACAAGGAGGTCCTGGAGTGTGAGAGTCTGATCAGAGAAATGATTAGGGTGTGGACTTAATCAGCTGTTTAAAAATTGTAACTGACCAAGCCCTAGCAATGACCCTAAAACTAGGTCAAGACAGCATTAAAAATCAAAACACAAAACAAACAAAAACAAAAATTGTATTACACCCCTGGTCTTGTTTGTCCCTTGACATACCTTTCCCAAACTATAGTGATTTCTGACTCTTAATTTCAATTTAAACAGGGTCTGTCCTTCCAATTCAATTTCCTAATGTCCATCCTTTTTCAAAGTTTACCCCTCCATTGTACTGTCGGGTCCGCCGCTGGCCGACCCGAACAGCCCTAGCCTTGTTCCTTTTGGTGGGCGAGCGAAATGCCCATATTACTCTTTCCCTCCTGTCCCCATTGGAAGGAGACAGGGGAAGAGAGCCGTGAAGAGAGGTGAGCACAGCCCCCGGCCCCAACCAGCCGGTTAAAGGACACTGAGATGTGGTGGGGGTTCTGTTGAGTAGTTCTGTTTATTATCACACAAGCACTTGCTTTTAAAGGCAAATGGAGAAAGGAGGTTTTTACATAATCTTATCAGCATAAAGGTCAAGAGCATGCATCCTGTCTCAATGCCTAGCTATTGCAACCACACAGTGTTCACGAGCGTGGAAGTAATCTTATCAGCATAAAGGTCAAGAGCATGCATCCTGTCTCAATGCCTAGCTATTGCAACCACACAGTGTTCACGAGCGTGGAAGTGCGTATTTGGCCAATAAGGGTTAAGGCAAGGTTCCCGCAGACACCCCACCCTACTTCCTCCCAGAGCCGTCTTAGGCTGCCACATTAATATGCCCTTGTGGGCCCATAATGGTGCTGCTTATAATGTCACTTAAGGTGGCGTTAGTTTTTAAGGCCCGACATTGTACATCCTTAGACTTTAAAACCCAGAAGTGGACATCTGGAGGCCAGCTCAAAGCATTTCATAAATCATATATAAAGAAAACCCAAGTCACACAAATTCATTATAATTTTATACTTAGAAATTTTACTTTCTATGCCACTTTGAAAAACTAAAATGCAAAATAACTTCAGGCATGCCACTTATCCTACTGTGGCATTAAATAAGTCTACTTCATAATGCAAGTGGTCTATGAGCATCATCACATACCCACTAAACGTGGCATTTTAGCACAACTCTGATGTATATATTTGCTACCTCCTTCCCTTGTCAATGAGCCTCAGACTACTGCAAGCACAAGAAGAAGCACACTTGGCCTTTTCTTTCTTCAGTCAGGATTAAACCTCAGAAGTCTGCATTTCTGCTTTCATCTAACTTTGAAAACATTCTGTCTGGATCCTAATGCTGGAAGAGCTGACTCTTAAAATGGTCTCATTACTAGGATTTTGGGATTTATAATGGGTCCCCTCATGATGGGTACCATGCCTCAAGTCCATGTTATATGCCAGTTGTTGCCCAAGGTGATTTTCCTACATATCTCTAATATTGGCATCAATTAGTAAAACAGGGATTATTATACCCCTTTTAAAGATAAAGACATTGAGATGCAGATGATCTGTCCTAGGTCACAAAAGGGCAGAGGCAGAATTTTAAAATACTGCTTTATATTTTCCACTAAGCTGAAATGATTATCAGTTTTTTTTTTCACTTAAAGCAATAATTTCCACCATTTAAACTTTCAATATTATTTTATCTTTTCAAAATAAAATTAATACTTACAGTAAGATATAATAAATTATATATAGTTCTTTTAAGCCTGACTTAACTTTGAACTAATTTTGACAAAATTCACAGTCAGAATAATTTTATGGAAAATCCTCTAAATATGGCATTTGTTATCTCTTCTTTTATTTTACTGTGTATTATAACTTGTTTCAGTAGAAGTAAAACCTGAAAGTAGAAAATTTATTGAAGCTGAATTTATTGCAGCATGTTTATTGTCAAAATTACTAAGCACTGGGTGACCATTGGGCACTAAGCACTAGCACTCAGTGTCACTCAGTGAAATTCTGGAAAGACCTATCAGCAGCCTGAGTTATGTCAAGTCATTCTAGGAAGGTTTTCACTCAAATAAAAATAGCAAATCTCTCCCAACCTCCCACCCTTTCTCTACTAAGCCTCCACACTTTCTACACCTATAATACAATTGATTTATTATAATGAGGCTCATAAAGAAGAAATTCATATGAAAACCAGAATCCATGAGAAATACTAAAAAGTGATCAGACTTGATATACCCCCAATTCCTCTGCTCTGTGACTGGAGTCCCTTAAACGTAAACAATGAGTATTGGTTAGCTCAGGTTCAAGTAAGACATTTGATACCCAGCGACGAATAAGCAAGAGAGTGAATAAAGCAATAGTCACATTTTTGAAGAATGAAGTCTGTAGATTGCAAGTGACAGGTTCAATTACTGGTCCAGGGACCACTGACACATCTGCCTTAAACCCTGAAGAATGGGCAGTGGAAAAAGGATGAATAACTCTCAAGATTTAGAGAAAATATGTAACCACTCAGGCAGAAAATTAGCAATTACATTTCGTGCCATCAGTAATAACTATTTCAACCAAGATCTTAGGTGAACGTCAGACTGTGTGACAGTATATCAACCATTACACCTGTGTTCAATCAGCAACCACATCCCTCAATGTGATACTGAGCTGTTTAGTTCAAATGTGGCTTGTTCAGTGATAAGCAAGATGGCTGACATCTGGCACAGATGAATATTCAAAAGCAATTTACTTCATATTTTGATGCTGACTGTTGAAAAAATTAAAATTCTGTAAAATTCAGGCAGTTACAATTTCTCTTTTCAGGTTTTTCTTTGATATTTTTCTTTTCAGTAATAAATAAAAATATATAATTTTTATTAAAGATAAAGTACAAACTTAGATAGGTAGATCAGTAAAAACTTTTTACAGTGGAATTCTTCAGATTTACAATTAAAAGATCCAATATTAATAAAGTATAAATTTATGACATTATTCTGTGTTTCAGAGTAAAGGAGCAAAACAATAGATGACAAATTAAAAATAGAAACAGAAGAATATGAATCTATAATATATAACGTTCTCAAGTTTTTAATTTAAATTTGGTCTGGTATTACAGATCTAACCAATGTTTTTTTTTTTTTTTAATTAATTTACATATTACTTGGGGAAAAAAAAAACATGAGGATTATAATTGATTTCTCACCAAAACGCACATATAATTAATTTATCCCACAGTCCTTATTATCTTATACTTTTATGACCAGACACACACAAATTAAATAAAAATAATACAAAAATTTTAAAAAATAAGAGGATTAAAATTGAATAACACTTCAACAAATGGCTAATCATGAGATTATAACAAAAATATCTATAAAAATATTGCTGGTGTCAGTTAACAAATCAACACATTTAGTCTGAGAAATTTATTGAGAAACAGCCTTGATACGATATAAAAAGAAAGAGATAAGTTCTTACTCTTGATCTTTCAGGTGCATAAGCCAGATATTGTATATTGCCATCCTGGTACTCATGCTAGTTATAAATTTTAAAAAATATTTGTTGGGGAAAATTTTTTTTTAATTTCCTCAAATTAAATCATTAGATAAAGTTTATTATGTCCTGACATCGAATTCATGTTATTGATTTCTCAAACCTAAGATAGATTTCTTAACAATAAAATATTCTTATGTAGTATGTAGTAATTTTATTGTAATTTGTATGGTTGGTGTCAATTTAATAATATATGCATATATGTATAACATATTCTATATAACTTCATATATAATATATGCAATATATATATTACATATACTACTAGATTCATACATTCTTTTAATTCTTTTTTTTCAGGAATTTTTTGAAGTACCCTCATATATGCATACAATGTATCTAATCAAAATATAATCATTGGTCTACCTTTCAAAATTGTATGGTAAAACAACAGATTATTGTTGAAGACAGAGTGGAAAGGATTCTTCTAAAATGCCCTTCAAAAATTGCCACTGAAACCAGAGAACCACCTGTTTGCTCTTGTGTGATTCTGTCCATATAACTGGACAAAGAGACATACATTCACACAAATAATGATGAAAATGAAGATGACGCTCATAGATAGATGAAATATATTAAGTGCTATGCAAAGCACATTACCTTATTCAATTTACACAAAAATGAATGTAAATTACATGTTATACTGCCTTACAAAATAGACATTTTCCCCAAAAGTGATGATTGAACCAAACATTGGTAAATTACAGACATTTTACATGATCTACAGATCCATTCTAGATAATTTGTTGGACACTTTAAAAAAGTAAAGGCTGTTTTTACTCATCTTCTCCTGAGTTCTTCTGATAAATTTACAATGCATGTGTATATATTTGTGTTTATATTCTTAAAGCAGGTACAACTAAGCTGACTGCATAAATACAGATCCCTGCCCATATTATGCAGATACATCCTCATTCTCCAGCATGAATGTTAGTCCTCTAAGCAAGGAAAAAGACTAAGAGGATAATAATAATGTATTTTTCTCTAATGCAATTGTGCTGTTGCAGGCTTTACACTAGCAGTCTTTTCTTGAGCTCAGAACCACCATCTCCAATAATTGTTTATCACCTGTGATTCAACCTCTTTGTAACATTGTAAATTGTGCAAAGCGTATTCCTAGGACTTTCCAATTTCCCTTTATTTTTCCTTCCTCTGTACTCCTGGTCCTCTAGGTGCTTCTGTCTCATCTCCCTCCTGTCAATGTTCAATTTCAAGTAGCTATAATGTTGGGAGGGTTTGAGTGACTTCTCATTAAGGGATAAATGATTGATTGATTCTTGTTCTGTCTTTTCCAGGGCATTTACATTTTAATAGGGGATAATGCTTTCATTTATGTGGAATGAGTTCTATAAGAGTATCATTTCAAACTAGAGTAATAGAACAGTGTGAGAGGAACTTGGAATTGGGAAATCTTGTTCATTTTTCTCAAGGTCATATCCCATTGCTTATTACTTTTCAGGAATTGAAAACTTTACCCTGTACCTTGGATTCCAGTGTCTCCAAGGTTGGGTTTAGTCTCTACTAAGCTGAAGTTATTTTCTGGAAGTAGTTTAAACATGGATTTAATCACATTATATCTTTCATATTACTAAGGTAATTTTGAGTGCACAGCAGTCATAGTATGGAAAGCCTCTGAGGTAGATGGAATCAAAGCTGAAATAAAGCAAACAAAAAATAGCATCAAACACAAATACATAAAGCCACAGAAAGTGCAGTGAGACAACCTAATCAGCCATCCTAGCAGTAATATTTATATACCTACCAGCACTGTAGTAAATATTGTTTTATGCACATACATTACTCCTTCAGTTTCAAGGAGAGATGAGATTTCTAAGTACTCTCTTGCTGTACAACTCTAGTAAATAAAATGTACAGTACTCTTAGAACTATCCCGGAGAGACACAAACATCATATCGTAGGTATTCTTATTCTCCCTCAAAACAATTTTTATGAATTGTAAATCACACATAATTCTGGGGAAAGGAAATACACGTAAAGCTTAGGGACAACTTGTTTGTCTGTACATCACGAAGGACTCAATTTCAAATTGTGTTTTCTCACATATCACTACATTTTTATAATTTTATTTACTGTAAAACCACAGCAGTCCCAGAGTAATTTTTAAAATTAAACATGATATTATATGTTGGCTGAGTCTGTGTCTATTATCAGATTGAATTAAGATAGTCTAGTCTGCCATGTAAGACTCCTAATGTCCAAGGGGATTTTCCAAAAATAAATGCACTTTCATCAAGTTCAAGTAAGCTTTGGTCATAAACTAAAACTAAGTAGAGGTATTCTTTATGCAACTAATAGTGCAGTGGAAAGCCAAACTTATGCCACTGAATTCCATATAAATGAGATAAGCTAACAAACATTAATAAATATTCTGTCTAGAAAACAGCCTCAGATCTGTAGAAATATTTTAGCAATCTGGCACCATTTTAAAAAGTATTGACTTTCTAGACAACAGAAATTTGTATTTTACATAATCTTTTTGTAAACATTTCTCTTTAATATTTAGTGCTCTAAACATAAATTAAATTTCTATGATTGACTAGAGTTAAGGTTATAAATAGCAATTTTTGATTCCTTCAAGTCTCCTTTAGTGTTTGGAATCATTTGCCTATTAATGCAGAATGCCAAATGTCTGTAAAATGACTATCTCATTTTACCCAGGTTTCCCAGTGAAAGCTGAAAGTGAATTCACTTCTCTGTGAAAGTTTGTGTGTATAGCTGGCTATTACATTGGAATAGAATGCCAATATGCTACATAAGAATAAAAACACATTCTTAAATATTTCAGTTGCTGAAAATCTGTCTCTTGAATAACAGGAATATCAGATTATTGGAGAGAGAGAGGTTTTTTGTTTATTTGTTTGTTTTTAATTTCATTTAGAATAATTTGTAGGCCTACTTAAATTATAACTTTTAATTTAGATACTTGAAGTCTTCACTTTTAGAATAAATAAACTTCCTCAGAATTTCTGGGGAGCAATTTATTTAAATTTTTAGGAAAAACATAGCAACATAGAATACAAATTTCTTTTGTCTAGAAAACCAGTACTTTTTTAAAAGGTGTCAGATTACTAGTAAAAACATAGTTACTTCTTCTTGCCTTTCTCTATATCCTGTGGAAATAACAAAAGATCAGAGTTTTCTAACCTAATGAAAAACGGAATTTTTACAATTTTATTTAGAGAAATGTCAAAGAAAATTTTCTGCAGTATGCTTATCCATGTGAGGATGACTGATAAAGAGAGGAAATTAAGTATAAAATTTTTCTTCTCCCTTTGATTGTAGAAAATATTATTCAGAGATTAACAGAAAAAGATTCATTCTTCTCTCCCCAATGCACAATATATTTTCAGTAGTGTATTCAATTCAGATTTCATTTGAATTAAAATGTCATTAATGAGAAAAAGAGCTGACTGCTAAGTCAAAGAAACTACTATACAGAGGTTAATCAGGGTATATCTGCCTCAATTCAGTTTAACAATTGACAAAAATAAGTACTCTCTTTCTTTTTTTTTTATTTTATTTTTTTTCCTTTTTGTCTCTTTCAAATATTCAATTCAATTGTGTTTTTTAAAAAATTTTAAGAATGCACTCACATTACAAAGCTTCATATATATGTAAAAAAATTGATTGTACTTAATATTCATCAAAGCTTTCCTAACTGACTCTGGATGTTATTGTGGTGATAGGCTTAGAAATACAAACTGTTTATTTTTTTGCTTTGAAAATTTATTGTTTAAAAACAATCTTTTGAACTCATTTTTATTGAAAACATTTTTCTCTCAAACCTCAATTATCTTAAATGGTAAAACTAATATTCTATAATTAAAGAAAATAAATATGCAATATAGACCATGAGATAATGATTACTTAATGATGTTTTACTTTAATCAATGAACTATTAAAATAATTCCAAATATCTTGTACCTTAAGGTTATTGCTAGAGCAAAAACCTGAAACACAAATGGACCAAAGAAGTTAATTAAGATTAAAAGATTCAGCACAATAATTTTAAAATGGACCAATTTTGATTAGGTGATCAGTGTTTACTTTACGGAATCTATAACATTTGGACTTATTTTGTTTTATTTTTCCCCATTCCTTAAACAAATTCTCAGAATAAAATTGAGACAATTTATTTTCTCTCTTATTACTTTTTTTCCTTGTTTTTGAAATTACACCAGTACTTTAGACAGTGGTTTTCTAAACGTAAAGAGCTTTATATCGCATTGGACAGTGGTCAGGCCTGGGCCTCTGTACTCAGATACTTGTTTCAAAGTTGTGGTTTCTTTTAGTAAAGGCTGTCTGTACGGCTTTAAGGTGGTTGCTTAAGGTTTTAAAACCTCAGTTTTCTCATCAGTACATACCACACCTGGTTTCAGTAAAGATTAAATGACAAAAATGCATGGCATATTGTGCTTAGCAGAGACCCTGGCATGTTTTATAAGTACTCCATGGATGTTTTTTGTTGTCTTTATATAGCTAACCAGGAATAATATCAAACCTATAGATAACTGTTACTTTTATTATAGTCAGGAAAGAGAAGAGTTATCATACCTTCCTACCTATCTAGTTTCCTTTAACATCTTTTTGGAGGTCACCAGCATTGCATAAATTATTGTGTATTGCATAACTTCCCTATTTATCTCCATCATTGTCTCCAAAGATGACAGATCTATTACACAACTAACAGACAAAGGTTCTCTAGGAGAAGTCCTGAGGCCTCTGTGCTCAAATATTACCACGCCAGAAAGGCCTTGCTTGTCTTTTCTCTTTTCCTCAGAATGCCCTCCCTTATCCTGCTTTATTTACCTTCTTGTCACTTATTATCACCTACTTTATTCCATGTTTTATTTATCTTCTTGTTAGAATGTTTGACCCATAAAAACAAAGATTAATCTCTCTTATTCTGTAGTAATTAGATCACATAGTACATAGTAGGCATGCAGCATGTACTCATTAAATATTTGTTGAGTGAATGAATAAATTTGTACTTGGGAATGTATTTTTTCAAAATTTTAGAAACTTATTACAATAAATAATTTTCAGACCTAAATTTTATAGGGAAGGGTAAATTTAGCAGCCTTTAATAGCAAAGTCCACTTACTACTTAGCATTACTCCCCCAACACCTACCAATAAGAGAAACATTCAGAAAATTGGCAGAACTAATTTATCTCCTTAAAGCTCACCAACATTTCACATGTTATCCATGCATAAAAAAGCAATTATTGAATAATTGAACAATGATATGTCAACAAATGGGATAATGTAGAAGAAATGGGTAAATTCCTAGAAACATTCTACCTACCAAGATTAAATTATGACAAAATAGAAAATGAGGAACAAACCTATATCAAGTAAGAAGATTAAATCAATATTCAAAAATCTCCATAAAAAGACGATCCCATAAACAAATGTCTTCACTGCTGTATTCAGCTAAATGTTTAAAAAATGAATTAATACGAATCCTTCCTAAACTCTTCCAAAAAATTAAAGGGGAGAAAACACTTCCAAACTCACTTTAAAGGCCAGAATAATTCTGATACCAAAACCAGAAAAGGACACTACAAGAAAAGAAAATTACTGGCCAATATCCGTGATAAACATAAATGAAAATTCCTCAACAAAATACTAGCAAACGAAACTCAAGAGCACATTTTAATGGATCATACACCGCAATCAAGTGGAATTTATCCCTGAGACTCAAGAATGGTTCAACATGGGCAAATCAATAAATGTGATAAACTACATTTACAAAATGGAGGATAAAAAATTACATGATCACCAAAAAACAAAAGAACTCAACAAATTAACTACAGAAGAAATGTTTCTTAACACAATAAAGACCATATGTGACAAGTCCATAGGTGTCATAATACTCACTGTTGAAAAGATGAAAACTTTTCCTCTATGATCAGAAAGAAGACAAAGTTGCCACTCTCACCACTTCCATCCAGCAAGTCGTAGGAAGACCGATATGCAAGAAAAAGAAAAAATAGGTATCCAAGTTGGAAGGGAAAAATTAAAATTGTCTCTGCAGAGGACTTGATTTTATAAATATAAATACCTAAAAACTTCACCAAAAAACTGTCAGAAGTGACAAATGTCAGTAAAGGAGCAGAATACAAAATCAACAGGCAAAAATCAGTTGCATTTATAAGCAATAACAAAAAACTATCTGAAAAAGAAATTAATAATCCCATTTTCAATAACATTAAAAAGAATAAAATACTTTAGAATAATTTTAACCAAGGAGGTGAAGGACCTGTATACTAAAAACTATGAAACATCATTGAAATAAATCAAATAGGACACAAATAAATGAAAAGATGTACCACGTTCATGGACTGAAAGAATTTTAATATTCTTAAAATATCCATATTATCTATAGTGATGTACAGATTCAAATTCCACTGACATTCTTCACAGACATTGTAAAAACAATTTCAGAGTTTATATGGAACCATACAAGACCCCAAATAGCTACAGCGAACTTATGAAAAAAGAACATAGCATTATACTTTGTTTTCAAAATATATTGCCGAGCTATAGTCATTTAATCAGTGTAGTATAGATGCAAAACAGACACATACACCAATGGAACTGAATTGAGAGCCCAGAAGGGAACTCACAAAGTTACCAGTTATACACAATGAGGAAAGGATAGCTTCTTCAATAAATGGTGCTAGGAAAACTGTTTATTCATGTGCAAATGAATGAAATCGAGCATTTATCTTATGCCATTCATGAAAATCAACACAAAATGGATTAGTCTTAAAAATATGACCTGAAACTGTAAAACTCCAAGAAAAATAGTGTAAAAAAAAAAACTGTTTGACAATGGTTCTGGTAATAATTTTTAAAATGACACCAAAAGTGTAAGCAATAGAAATAAAAATAGACAAATCAGATTATCTATTAAATTAAAAAAGATTCTGCAGAGCAATGGAAATAGTCATCAAAATGAAAAGGCAACACACAGAATGGGAGAAAATATTTGTAATCTATGTGTCTGATAAAGGGTTTATATCAAAAACATAGAAAACACTCATACAAGTCAAATACAAATAACCTGATTAAAAAATGGGCAAATAACCCTTATAGATTTTTTTTCCAAAGAAGACATATAAATGGCAAAAAGGTATATGAAAAGGTGGTCAGCATCACTAATCATCAGGGAAATATAAAACAAAACCACAAGGAGATATCACTTCACACCTGTTAGGATAGCTACTGTGAAAACGTCAAAAGACAATAAGTGTTGGCAAGGATGCGGAGCAATGAAACCTTTGTACACTTTTGTAGTGAATGTAAATTGTTACAGCCATTATGAAAAACTGTTCCTCAAAAATGTAAAAATGAAACTACTATATGATTGAGCTATCTTACTACCGGGTACATATCCAAAGAAATGAAATCGCTATTTGGAAGAGTTATCTACATTTCCATGTTCACTGCAGCAATATTCAGAATATTCAACATATAGAAACAACCTAAGTGCCATCAATGAATAAATAGATAAAGAAAATGGGGTGTTTGTATATATTCAAATATATATACATATATTTGAAAATATATGTGTGTATATGTATTCATATATATACAATTAAATATTAGTTACCTTTAAAAAAGAAGGAAATCTGGCCATTTGTGACAATATGGTTGAACCTGGAGGACATTATGCTAAGTGAAATAAGCCTTACACAGAAAGATCAACACTGAATTATGTCACTTATATGTGGAAACTCAAAAATCTGAACTCATAGAAACAGAGCAGAATGGTAGTTTCCAGGGACTGGGGTTGGTATAATTGGGAGAATTTGTTCATATAACAAGATTTAGTTATAAGAGAAATGAATTCTGGAGATCTAATGTATGGGATCTAATGTATGGAAAGCATGGTTATAGTTATAGTTAATAATAACATATTGTATACTGAAAATTTGCTAAAAGAGTAGGACCTTAAGCGCTTTCACCCCAAACACACACACACACACACACACACACACACACACACACACACACACACACACAGGAGCTATGTGATCTGATGGATACATTAATTAGCTTGTTTATTGTTATCATTTCACAATGTATATGTATATTAAATCATCGCATTCTACACTTTAAATATATAAATATTTTGTCAACCATACCTAAATAAAGCTGGAAAAAAATAAATTACCCTGAGAAGTTATTTGCATTGTTAGTGCAATTTATTTTTTACTTCATCATTTAAGATTTCTATGTTATTGTTCAGTACTAGTAGAGAACTAAAATGATTTAATCTCTAAAGAGCATGTACTGTTACCAGGTTAACATTTGGTCCTGGCATTTGGAATTTTGCACATAATGAGGAAAAAAGGATACATTTTGAAGTCAAAAATTAGTACACAAAACTGATTTTGGAAATTATATTTTCAAAACATACATATTATCCACCTTAAAATATAACACTTATTATTCTTAGGAAACAATCTTGCAACAGGACGAAATTCCTCTTCCCATCTTAAAAGAATTTACCAGCTAACATTCATACCTGATAAATATTTACTCCCCTGTCTTCATCATTTGCTTTTATTACTAGTGTCTTTCATTTCAAACCTGCAGAGGGATCGTTTTTGACGTGCATACTATTTTCACTTTATTGCATGACTTTAAGCAAATGGCTGAAATCTGTTTCAGTTTTCCCACGTGTAAAATGGGAATGCTGGAGATTATTTGAATATACTAAAACATATGTCCAAAAGATTCTATTCATGCCATGCATACTTTTCTATTATAAAAGTAAATAGTAATACTTGTCTTGACAAGACATAATTGTGTAATTTATCTCATTTTTTAGAAATAAAGCCAGACAGAAATGTTTATTTCAAGCTGACAGAAGGATTTACAAATGCCAACCAGTCTTGTGAATACCCTTAAAATGGTGCACTCCCACAGATAGCAGCAAACATGAGACTTAAATCTTGTTGAACCTAATATAAATGGGTTCAGAATTTTAGCACAGAAGCAAAGATTGTATTTGGAAAGAAAAATCATGGTAAATAGTTATTTTGTGTGTGGTTTATGTGTGTTTTTTCTTTGTTAATCTTTGTAGCTTAAACATTTATAGGTTCCTTTAAATGTTATTTAATGTTTTTAGTGTATATTTATTTACCTTAAGTTAAAATTAGCCTTCCTTATGATTCTGAAAACAAATTATTGCTAATTTTAAGAAAGTGAGTCCTTGCAAACCTGAATCTTTAGTTTTTTAAATTTTTTTGTTTGGTTGGTTTTGGGTTTTGTTGTTGTTTTTAATTAGCAGGAAAGCATGTTATTGGAAAATGACAAAATTCCATTCATATTTAATTTTGTAAAGAGTTATCTGAAATTAAACCAAATTATATCTCTTAGAAGATTCTGCCATCCGCCTCTTCCCAAAAAACTGCAATTATCTAGAATATCCATTTAATACTTTTACAAAGTTTTATTTGCGTGCATTTTCATTCTGTTCTTATAATTATATTTCCCTTCTTTTTAGCTATGTTTGTCCCTGTACTCTGACTATTTAAAATTATGAAAAATTCCAGATGTTACCTTATCTACAGACTTTTCTCAATTTCTCAAGAAATCTAAGAGAAAAAAATATCGAGTTTTCAGGTTTAGTTTCACTGGTGAATGGGAAACATATAATGCATGAGCGCTTTTCTCTTGGGACTTCTTTTTATGATTCATTGTAAGATTAGACTTAAAAGCCTTTTGACACAGGCATAATAAAAATATGAAGTTGAAATTACCATCTGCTGAAAGCCACTCATGGTTTTCCACCTGCAAAGGAAGTTGATAATTTCACTGATTTTTTTTTTTCCTGACATCATTATGGTCTGATTCTACAGAAGGTGGGTGTATATTTATGATCTTAGCTGTAACATGGCTATAGTAAATCAGCCTTTTCTACATACAAATGCAATATCGGAACAAGGACTCAGTCACCATAACAGTGAATATCAAGACAAAATTGTCTACAAAATAAAAATTTACCAGTAGTTATTCACAGTCTTAGATATTTTAATAAAATTCAGTCATATTTTACAGCAGCATAAAAACACTGTCTTTTGCAAGACAGTGGTTAAATTTCAGAGTTCATAATTACACACATTAATATGCACACACATGCACACATGCTCTTCTGATGAATTGCAGAAAAGTACACAGAGATTTTGTTTCATTCGTACTACCTTGCCTTATTTTTTTAGTTAATTTTTTATTTTTATTTATTTACTTTTTATTGAAACATAATTGTACATATCTGTGAGATACAAAGTTAAATATCAATATCTTTGTGCAATATGTGATGCTCAAATAGGAATAATTACCATACTCAACATTATACAATGTAATCATTTTTTGTGGCCTTTTACCAATTCCTCACTAACTCTTCTTTCCCTCCCTGCTTCCCATCTGTGGTAACCTCAGTTCTGCTCTCTCCTTTTGCAAGTTCAAGGCATTATTGTGCTTATTGAATCTTTCCTTTTTTCTTTATTTGTTTATTTTTATTAGCTGCTGCTTATGAGTGAGGACATGCAGTATTTCTCTTTATGTGCCTGGTTTATTTCACTTAACATAATTTTTTCAATGTTTACCAATGTTGCTGCAAAAGGCCAAATTGCATTCTTTTTATGGCATTAAAAGAGTAGTATTCCATTGCATATGTGTACCACATTTTCCATATTTAGTCATCCCATGATGGACATTTAAGTTGGTTCCATATCTTGGCCATTGTAAATAGGGCTTTGGTAAATGTGGGATGGCAGGTATCCCTTCGATGTAATGATTCCCGTCACTTTGGGTATATATGCAGCAGTGGGATTGCTGGATCACATGGCAATTCCATCTGTAGTTCTCTGAGGAAACTCCATACTGTTTTCCATAATGGCTGCACGAATTTACAATCCTACTGACAGTGTAGGAGGGCTCCTTTTTCTATGAATCCTTGCCAATATTTGCTGTTCTCTGTCTTTTTGATAATAGCCAGTCTGACTGGGTGAGATGATGTCTGAATGTGGTTTTGACTTGCATTTCCTTGCATCTGTTGGCCATTCTTATATCTTCCTTTGAGAAATGCCTAATCACTCTTTTGCTAATTTTTTAATTCAGTTATTAGTCTTTTTGCTGTTGTTTGAGTTCCTTGTATATTCTGTATATTAATCCCTTGTCAGATGCATAGCTTACAAAAATTTTCTCCCATTGTGTGGGTTGTCTTTTCACTCTATTAATTGTTTCTTTTGCTGTGCAGGAGCTTTTTGGTTTGATATAATCCCATTTGTTTGTTTGTTTTTTTAATTTTGTTCCATGTGCTTTTGGTATCTTATTCATAAAGTCTTTGCCTAGTCCTTTGTGAAGTGTTTCCTCTACGTTTTCTTTTAGGACTTTTATAGTTGCAGGTCTTATATTTAAATCTTTAATCCACTTTGAGTTGATTTTGTTGTATGATGAGATGTGCAGGTCTAGTTTCATTCTTTTACACATGAATATCCAGTTTTCCCAGGAGGATTTACTGAAGAGTCAGTCTTTTCCCCAGTGTATGTTCTTGTTGCCTTTGTCAAAGATCAGTTGACTGTTAGTAATTGGGATGATTCCTGGGTTCCCTATTTTGTTCTATTCATTGATCGGAGTGTCTGTTTTTATGCCAATACCATGCCATTTTGATTACAACAGCTTTGTAGTATAATTTTTATTCAGTTAGTGTTATGCCTCTGGTTTTATTTTATTATTTTATTTTATTATATTTTATTTTTTCCTCAAGATTTCTTTGGCTATTTGGGGTCTTTTGTTGTTCCAAATAAATGCTAGGATTCTTTTTCTCTCTTTCTGTGAAGAATATCATTGGTATATTGATGGGGATTGCATTGAATTTGTAGATTGCTCTGGGTATTATGGACATTTTATCCAAGAGTATAGAATATCTTTCCATCTTTTTGAGTTTTCTGTAATATCTTTCAGAAGTGATGTGTAGTTCTCATTGTAGAGATCTTTCACCTCCCTTGTTAAATATATTCCTAAGTATTTTATTGTTTTGCTGACTATAGTAATTGGGCTTCCTTTCCTGATTTTCTTTTCTGCTAGTTAGTTATTGGGGTACAAAAACACCACTGATTTTTGTGTGTTGATTTTGTGTCCTGCAATTTTACTGAAATTGTTTATCAGCTTTAAGAGGTTTTTAATTAATTTGTTTCTTAAAAAGTACCCTAAGTAACTTTGGCTTTCTTAAAAACATATCTCTTACATTCCATTTCACTTACTCACCTACATGTAGCATATACTATGTTGTTATTTAACATAGAACCTAATTCATCTCAATATATATTGCTTATATTTTAAAATTTAAACTTTATATATCTACACATTCACATTGAATGTTCATTTCAATGTCTTCTACATATTTTAATTTCAAATGAATATGATTTTATTTCACTTTCATTTAGATATAGCTTTTTAATTTCACTTCGAATTAGATAAACAATTTTACTTTGTTTAAATATAGCTCAGTTAAGTATGTACATAACCAAAAAAATGATTCTGGCTTTCAAGGACTACATTTATGTTAATTTTACTTCTTTCTGGATATATTAAAAATACAGAAAATTTCAAAAATTAAGTAAAATATATATTCCAAATGCTAGAATTTGATTAGCATATTTCCTTGTATTTTTAACAAGGACATAATTTCAAAAAAAAATCTACACAAGTAATAACTGATTTTTTTCAGTATATTAAAATTTTAGATATAAAGATAATGTTCCTTTTAATCATTTTATCTCACTACTTAGAAATAAAGTAAATAGTATTCTGGCATGTATCTTTTTCATTAAATTTTACAAAGACAATTAACTGTTTTTGTGTGGATATGATTTTCAAATGTATTTAGTTGGCATCATGCAGGAAGAAAATTTCTCTGACATTTTATTCAAAACCATGAGATTGTCCCCCTGAATTTTGCATAACACATAAAATTTATCTCATTATTATTTCAGTGTCAGATATTTTTGTTACTTCTTTTTAAAATTATTTTAAAATAACAGGAGAAAAGTCTGTTTTACTTCTCAGCAAGTTGTAAATCTTACCTGTTTTACATATCTTTTTCTTGTATTAAATAGAAGCAATGGTGCTATTCACCTCAAGAAGAAGAAAATCTTCAGGAATGTCCTTGTTCCACATCATAAATTATATACATATTGATAAGAAAAATGTATAGGATTTTTCTCCATTTTTTAGTTAATATGAAATTTTAAAATTGTGTGCATATTTTACTAATGGCCATGTTGAAAGAGATTACTAGGAAAAAATATCTGTGAAAATTAAGACTTGGTCAACTGAGTCTGAAATTTACCCTATCTGGGCCTTTTTTCCCTATGAGAAAAGAAGAGACAAAGGGTTACATACAGTTTCTCTAAATTATGGACTTTCATATAGTCAACAATAGAGTAAAAACAAAACCATATCAATAGCAATATATTTTAACAGGCAAAAAAAATGCATAATGTCACTTTTTGCAATAAAGAATATGCTGTAGAGGGCATACTTTAAGGAACCTGACAGCAGGGATTTGAAGGACTTCAAGAATGGTCATAGAAAGTATAAACATATGTTCAAATCATATAAAGATTTTCACATACAAAGTAGATTGAATTAGACAAAAGAGATAGTAATTGTATTTGTAAAGATGACTATTTTACAGCTGAAACACAAGAATTATTGACTGAAGTTAAGAGTATAGAAGTGCAAACCCACTGACCATGTTGTTCATGTTACTTAATCAAAATGTTTATTAATAACCTCAGATATGGCATAAAAACAAACAAAAACCCTGCTGCATTAGAATTATAAAAAGGTCTTTAATGTGAATAGTCAAATCATGGTTGATAATGAGGCCTGAAAGTGTAAGGTACTAATAAAAGCAGCTCTCAGAGATAGGAAACATCAAATGTAGATCAAAGGATAACTGAACTGTAATATTAGGCAGCACATTTATTTTGTTTCATTATTAAGGTTGCTGCTAAATCAAAAAACAAAAATCAAAACAAAACACAAGATTCAGTTGGAAACCTAGTTAGTCCTTTATATTACATAACTTTTCCATATGGTGATGAGTCAAATTAAAAAATAAAACCATGATAAAACTATGTTACAAAAGTATTTAATTCACTATTGTTACATTATATTATTAAAGGGTGCAGAGCATAAGGTATTTTAAAAAGAGGCAGCTTCCTATATGACTTGGGGGAGGACAGCAGCCCCGCAGTTACTCATGCACCATTCTCTGCCTATTCATCCTGGTGAGAGTGAAGTTAGGGAGAGAAACAGGTAAGTAGCTTTAATATTGTTGGGCATCAAATTAGTTGAAGAGGACTTTAGAATATGACCTAAAATAGAAGAGTATTTAGCTTTGCCTTTAAATTAATAAAGACAAATAATTTAGATGGAGGTGGAGTTAATGGGAAGCAATCTCATATATAGAACATATGGAAACCCTTGGTAATTTGCCCTGTAATAGCTGAAACTTTCACAAGACTTCAAAGAGCAAAGTTAGGTAAACTATAGAAAGTAATGCCTGTTGGGTGTGTGAGAGTGTGTCTGTGAGTAAGACCATGTGTAAATGGTCTGTGTGTCTTTCAACTTTTCTTCCCCCATATGGTCTCAATATAATTATCAAAAATTTTAAGTGAAGATCTTCTTTTTAGGTTTTCATGTGGATGTTTCATGTGCAGGAAAAGGTAGTCAAGGCAGTAACCAGAAGAGGGAAAAATAAAGCCCCCTCTGATCAAAGAGAGACATGACTAGGGCCGGCCCCTGGCTCACTAGGGAGAGTGCGGTGCTGATAACACCAAGTCCACGGGTTTGGATCCTATATAAGGATGGCCGATTGGCTCACTGGCTGAGCGTGACAACACCAAGCCAAGGGCTGAGATCCCCTTACCGGTCATCTTTAAAAAAAAAAAAAAAAAAGAGGAGACATGACTATAGGTAACAGGGAGCTTGCTGAGGATATGAAAATGCAGAGATGTTAAGCTGTGATTCCCCTGACTTTATTACATTTCTCTACTAACGTACACCCGGAGGAGTGTATAGCAGACACAGGTACAAACTAGTCAAATTACAGATACCATGCTATTACAGATACATTGTTATTGCAATGTCTATGCTGGTTAGTCAAGTAATAATACACATGTAGATGGTACTGTGAGTTCAGTAAGCACAATAATTATTTTAGGGATATTGAAGAAACTTGAATTTGTGTAGTTTTAAGTAATTTGGATCTTTAATAAAACATGTGTTATGACAATGCAATTTAGAATTTGGCTGTTATCTCAATCCAAGGTGTTCAAGTAGTAAGCTAACAACAGAATGATGGTTTGTCTGCATCAAGACCCCATTCAATCAATGTCTATAACATGCAAAGCCCTCAACTCTAGTGCGTTTCATAATTTGAAGCATTCAAATTGT
The DNA here is from genome assembly GCF_000696425.1 of Galeopterus variegatus. Taxonomy (NCBI): domain Eukaryota; kingdom Metazoa; phylum Chordata; class Mammalia; order Dermoptera; family Cynocephalidae; genus Galeopterus; species Galeopterus variegatus. The sequence continues at coordinate 156,714 of NW_007730341.1, forward strand.
CGTTATTTAGCAAACCAAACAATATTTTAAGCATAGCATTGAAGGATATGCAAAAAGCTACAATTCAAAGTAAAGAATGCAAAGAAAACTTGAGAAACTGACATCAAATACCTGCTACGGTGATTCTCCTATCTTCTGGAATTTATGCATCCTAAATGTAGGGGGGGGGAGATTTTATATATATCAATAGCTCTTTAATAAAGCTATTTCTATTCTCAAAAAAGCTCAAAAATAGTGAAGATGCTAGAATATGAGGCATATGATCTTAGGAACCCTAGTAAATATTTCCAAATGCATGCAAGATCCTGCTAATCTGTCATGATTTCAGTCCTAATAATCACATCCTACCCATTTACTAAAATTGTACTTTGGAGATTTTCTTCAGAACGTTCCACATATTTTTCTGTGTTTTAAATTGTGAAACCATTTTAGCTTTTAGATATGAATTATTAACATGGCCAGATTTTTTTAGGTAAACATAATCGAAGCTGATTAAATTATGAGATTAATTTCCTCATTATGTTCATTGGTTCTGAGAACAATTCTGCAGATATATGTAAAAAACCATTTTAAGAAATGGTGACATCAGTGGGAAAAGTAAATGTCCTTCCACTTAACTTCTTCAAAGGAAAACATTTGTTATGTTTTCCTTATTGACGCTCCAATGCTTTCTTCCTCAGAAACTTGTGAAAGCAAGCACCTCATGAATGAACGTTCTACTGCGTTGTGTTATTTATTTATTTTTTTCATTCTCCATTTTTGGGGAATAGGTTTTGGGGGTCATTATAGTCATTTAAAGCAGCTAGACACTTTGAGATATATCCGTTTTTAGTTTATATTAATACCAGGCTCTATGTTATTTATCATTAAATATATACATCAAAATGATACCTTCCCTATGATGACTTCCTTGTCTAATCCAGGCAGATTCATCATACTTCCTCAGTCTTCTCTCTGATTTTGGCAAATGTAGTAGTTAAAGCACTTTATATTATTTTACAATGTCTGACTATCTTCCATACTTTTAGGTGAGTTATTCTATGACCATAAATTATATTTCACTGTTTTTGTTCTAAGTGTTTGATTTGTGATGGGCACATAGTATGTATTCTTAATTTTATTTTTCTTGAACTTACTTAAACTATAATATAATGGAGGAGATAAATAAGCATACTGTACATGAAAAAGCAGAGGTGATTTTATTCACAACAATCTGGAGTTAACGCAGTTAAAATCTCAAGGCACTTACAGCTTAAAAATCAGAAGGAATGATGAAGAAGAAAATATAAAAATTTCTTTATATGATTCCAAAATATCTTCTTGATGAGTGAAGAAAACAGAAAATCTGAAGGAAAAAGAAAATCCTGAAAACCTATTAAAATAAAATAAAACAAACAAACAAACAATCAAGTCACATTGGCTTTCTAAAATGCATGCAACTGTAGCACAGTTTGAAAGGAGAGAAGCAAACTATGCAGAAATATATACTATGATCAAAATTATTAGTGAGTTGAAACTAAGCAGTTTATTTTAAAGTATAACAAGTGTACTTTAGGAAATAGACCCAATTGTTACCTTGCCAAATAGGTTGAAAAGACTTTTATAATTTGCAAAGAAAAAAATGTTTTCCTAAACTGTATATCAAGTCTGTGCTAGACAAGCGTGGTTGACTGATTTGAAGTTTTTCAACTGGGGTAAAGAATGATAGGAGAGAAATGGAAAGAAGCTTGTGCTTTGTACTGTGAACTGTTCATGGTAAAGTATAACTAAAAATAGATTTATTCTAATGCATTCTTTTAACCTGTGATGACAAGAGCAGAGGCTACAATGAAGGTGGTAGAGATTGGGTAAGTTCAGGTTAGAGCTGTGTTTGCTCTCCTCAACTCTAACTGGAAATGAGCTATATCAGAAAGCTCATTAATGACAATACATATCAAGGGAATCTCTGTAGTATTCATAGAACATATGAAGTTTAACAAATAAGTAGAACTTAAATATATTTTATTATATTTCCTGAAAATATAAAATAATTTAATTACATGAAATTGAATGCTTTCAAAGGAGATAAAGAATAAATAAATAAATAAATAAATAAATAAATAAATAAATAAATAAATAAAAGACACAGCAAAAGTAAACTAGAAGAATATATAAATGAACTAAAGTGTATAAAAATAGAGAAATATATAAATGTACTAACAAAAGTTTCCAGGAAAATGACATCATGAATGCATCTGGTTCATTTTCATTTCCAACTCCTCAGCTACGTTTCCTTATCCAATCTGGTGCTGGATGTATTAGGCAAGTGAGAACTCAGGTATCACTGGAAATCTGAAGAAGAAAGCTATTGCAGAATTATTTTCTTGTGTTTTAGATGACAGCCTGTGGTTCCATGACAGGCAGTTCTACAGTGAGAAGCAGAACAAGGTGGATCCTTGGTTGAATTTTGCCCACTGAGAATTGTTGTATGCATCCATTTCTGTTGCTTATAACAAAATACCTGAAACTGGATACTCTGTAAGAAAATGAAATTTATTGTTTACATTTTTGGAGCTGGGAATTCCAAAGTCCTGGGAACACATTTGGTGAAAGCCTTGGTGATAGCGACAGTGATCCAGGGGGTATCACACAGCAGAAATGTGGGGCCAGGGAGAGAGAGAGAGAGACTCTCACATGCTCTCCATTTAAAGCCCTCAGAACTATGTCCATGACCACCATTAAGCCATCAATTTAATCACCTCTTCAGGGCCCCATCTTTCAATTATCATAGTAGGATTTCCCACCCTCAACAGTTACAATGGGGATTAAACTTCAATGACTTTGAGAGGCCATTCAATGCATTGAATTCTGCCCCTGCCCCTCCCCCCAAAACTCATGTCTTTTTCATTTACAAATGCATTAATTTCATCCAGAAAGTCTTGACTTGTTTCAACTCAAAAGTCCAAAGTCTGAATATCCCATCTGTGAAATTAAAACAAATTATCTACTTCCAAGATACAATGCTGGGAAAAGCATAAGGTAGATATCTCATTGAAAAAGGGAGAAATAGGCCAAAATAATGAGGTAACAGGTCTTAAACAAGTTCAAAACCTCGCATGGTATTCATTGAATCTTAAAGCTGGCAAATCATGTACCTTGACTCCTTGTTCGGCATTCTCAGCATACTGGTGTAGAGGTTGGAACCTCACATTGTTGCAGAGAACCCTGAGCATTTTCTAGTTGTTAAACCTTTCCTTTTTTCCCACTCGAAAAACCACGTTAGAGATTTTATGCTTGACTGTTTTGGTGGCAAGCTCTGGCTCCTGCAGCTTAACTTGCCTGCTTCCTGCACCCGCCTGTATCCATGTGTTAATAGGAGACAACAGTTTCACACCACTGTATGGTCTGGATGCAAATTAGGCTCCAGAGCTGACCAAAGGACTGTGTCCCATAATCAGCCAATATGAATTAGGAGGGCTGCATCCCTCATTTACATGAGAGGACCCGAATGGGAACTTGGGTGGGAAGTTAGGGCAGGAATTTTGGCTATAAAGACTGCCCCTTTCCTTTGTTTGGGGAGACACTGGTCTAGGAGACTTCACTCCCCAGTGCTCTCCTTGGTGCAAGCAAAAAGGCTCTATAACACTGACTGAACAAATAGTTGTAACACCAAATAAAGAACTGTGATACTGGAACACTGATGCTGGTCTTGGATTCCTCTGTGTGATCTCTGCCACAACAATGTCCTTGGACAGCTCCACTTCTGTGGCTTTTCTGGTCTGATGCCATGCTTCAACTCTCCCAGGCTGTGTTGCCACTGGTAGCTCCACAATTCTGGGATCTCCATAGTGTTCCTACTCTTAGAACTCTACCAGGCATGACACTGATAGGGTTTCTCTGGTGCAACTCTGACCCCACTTTCTGCTTGGCATAGCTCTAGCAAAGGCTATCTGCTGTAACTCCACCCTTATGACAAATTTCTTCCTAGGCTTCCAGGTTTTTCCATATATCCATTGGAATAAAGATGGAGGCTCTCAAGCCTCCACAGCTCTGGCATTCTGTGAGCTTGCAAACTTAACACCATGTGTATACCACCAAGGCTTACCAGCTTATATTTTCCAAATCTGTGGGCCCAAATGCACCTGGAGCCAATTTAGCCATGGCTTTAGCAGCTGAAGCAGTTGGGCACTGGTGTGGGGAGCAGCATCCCGAGGTGACCCTGGGCAGCGAGCCTATGGAGGTTGCCTCGGGCCTGTTCCCCAAAACCATTACATCTCCCTAGTTTCTGGGCCTATAATGGAAGACTCAGCCTCCAAGATCTCTGAAATGCACTCAGAGTCTTTCTCCCATTGTCTTGGTTATTAGCACCTGGCTGATAACCATGCTAATGTCTCTAGCAACCAATCCCTCTGCTGAACCATTGGATTTTTCTCCTGAAAGTGCTCTCATTCTTTACCACATGGCCAGGATGCAAATATCCAAAATTTTTATGTTTGGCTTCCTTTTTAATGATAAATTCTGACTTTACATCATGCCTTTGCCACCATAACTCAGTGTAGGCTGTTACAAGTAGCCATGCAGCTTCCTGAATGTTTTGTTGCTTAGAAATTTCCACAGCCAAATTCCTTGGGTCAGCACCTTTAAGTTCTATGTTCCGTAATACTTTTGGGCATGAGCAGAATGCAGCCAAATTCCTTGCCAGTTCATAGCAAGAGTGATCTTTGCTCCAGTTTCCAATGAGTCCATTCTCATTTACATCTGAGACCTCTTTAGAATGGTGTTTATAGTCCATAATTCTATTGGCATTCTGGTTGCCACCACTGAACCATTCTCTAAGATCTCCAAACTTTCCTCACCAGCATCAAGGCTTTTCCTAGCCTGTTCCTCCAAATTCTTCCAGGATCTCCTCAACACCTAGTTCCAAAGCTGTTTCCATATTTTCAAGTAGTTGTTACAACTAATACCCCACTCATCTGGTACCAATATACTGTATTAGTTCATTTCTGTTGCTTAAAATAAAATACTTGTGACTGGGCATTTTGTAAGAAAATTAAATTTACTGCTTACAGTTTTGAAGGTTTGGGAGTCCAAAGTCCAGAAAAGGTATTTGGTGATGGCCTTGGTGGTAGCAACACTGACCCAGGACATCTCACATGGCAGAAATGGCAGAGCAGAAAGAGATACTCTCATGTGCTCTCCTTTTAAAGCCCTCAGAACTATGTCCATGACCACCATTAAACCATTGACTCAATCACTCTTCAAGGCCTCACCTTTCAATTTTCATAATAGAATTCCCCACCCTCAACACTTATGGTGGGGATTAATCTTCCATGACATTCAATCCACTGCATTTGTGGAACCTCTGTGAGAAAGGAGCAATAATTGAAACATGAAGATTCTTGAACACATTCAGCTCAAGTAAATAGAGAATGGTGGCTGAATCCTTTTCAAATCTACAGGTAAAAAAATATGAAGAGACTGAGGAGCAGAAAGACTTTTGCTCTGACAAGAAACCACCATCCAACCTAGTAATACATTCCTGGCTTTCAGGGCAGAGACATTTACTGGCCTACAGGACAGAGAGGTATTTCCACCTCTGTATAGGTTTTGCTGTCTCTGATTGCTGCCATTTAGGATACCCAGCAGAGGGACCTAAGCCCAGTGAGCAGTCAAAGCAATGATGATGATGATGATGATGATGATGATGATGATGATGATGACGACGACAATGATATTACTAATAATAGTAATAATAAAATAATACCCACACTGTGTTAAGGAACTAGAAAGAAAAGATTCTTCTCTTGTTGGAACATATGTCTTAGTGGAATAGACTGACATATATCAACAACCACATGTGGATATATAATCAAGAGTTCAGTGTAGAAATTGGTTTTATCTTTGGAGTTTTGTTTTGGTTTTGTTTTTTCTTTATTTTCATGGAGCTGAGGAGATTTCCTACAGGGCATATACAGCTGTGGAAGATGAAGGTACTTACCATGGCATTACATGAAATTGCTATTTTTATCTATTAGAGAAAGTTGAATAATTCATTCTAACTGCAGCCTTCTTATTGGGACCAAATTCCTAAGCAGATTGTAGTGGTGAGGCGGAGAGGAGCAATGAAAGTCTTTGTGTGTTTGGGGTGTGGTGGTTTAAGTAAGAACACATGGAGCTCTGTAGCCTCCCTTTAGTCTTCATGTGGGTGTTCTAAAGATCAGGAGTGGGATATTTTTCCAAATAGCATATGAGCCACCTGTATATTAAAAAAAAAAAAAATTAAAATTTAAAAATATATTTTTCACAGAAAAAAATGTTTTTGATGAATATTAAATTAAAAAGCAGAATTTAAAACTTAAAAATATATTTTTCACAGAAAAAAATGTTTTTGATGAATATTAAATTAAAAAGCAGAATATAAAAGAAAAAATATTATCCAGTGGAAATAAAAGCAGAATGTAAAATGCTATTTTCACCAATATTGGAATTATACAGAAATCTACATGCATTTAGATAAACACTAGGAGATATTAAAATTTCAAAACTTTGTTTTGTTCAGGTATTTTTAAATTTAAAGAACATACGGTAGAAGTATTTGATTTGACTACTGAATAACAAAACATGGAGAATAATTATTCACATTAATTTACCCACTAGTAAGACAAAAGCTAGGAAATTACTTCTTATCACTTTCAGCTACTGATGTTCCTACTATAACATGATGTCTCAACAGTGCAACATGTTTTCTAATGTTTGTTTTAATTAGGGCAGGCTTATGATTAATATCAATATACAGTGATGTACATAAAAAAAAAAGAAAAGTCTTATTCCTCACTCTTCCATTTCCCTAGAAATAACCGATGTTAATTACTCCATATTTGCTCTTCTAGAAACCATTTATGCATATACAAGTACATGCATAGATATTTTTGAAGTCGTGTTGCTTTTGTGCAAATGGGATTGCATTTTAAATTCTTCCCCAAATTCTGTTTTCTTTCACTAATAAATGTATTGTTTTTATTTATAAAAACATATGTAGATTTGATTCTTTGAAATTACTACTGAATGGTCCATTATGTGGATTACAGATCATTTATTTAATCAACGCTTTACTTTGTAATGTTTGCTGTGAAGGTGCTTCTCAGATCCCTTATTGTAGGGAGTACATAAAATTGGCTGCTGCCGAGCTACTGCACATGGAAATCCATGGCTGTATTTCTTCCAAGGCCATGCTTCCCATGGACTCCTCCCAGCTAATGACTGACTGTGGCAGGGATACTAAGGCAGGCCCATTCCTGGGAGACAGAGGGATTCTCTGAAGTGCAACTTCAACTTGAGTTCTCCCTAACAGTCTAGCAGGTCATTTCTCAGATCTGCGCTAGAGTCTACGATGCTTCTACATAACCTTCCTTCCTTTCTTCTCTTTCCTTCACTTTGGGTTATATTTGCATCACTTGGCACTTGAGAGCTCTCCCAACCTCACCTGGCTCCTCCCCATCTTCTCTCATAGGTATTTCCCCTAATAAATTGCTTTCACTTTTATATCCATCTCAGTGTCTGCTTCACAGAAGAATCAGACTAACACATTTACTTTTTCTCAGATCTTTGGTAATACACATAGAGCATATGAGTGAAAAAAAAAAAAAATCAGCCTACTTCTAAGAAATTATGTCATAAGATTTCTTACATTTTTATCAATTACTCCCAGATCTCTTACACCCAGGTAGAGATGTGATGGCAAGATCTGAGTGCCTTTATTCAATACAGCTCATTAAAATTATGTTTGTTTCTAAGAGTTGTTTGTCTTCCATCTCCCAAAGCTATGTCAGTGAACATGATTTATTGATATAGAGACCAGGACTATTTGTTATTAATTATATTCTAAATAGTAACACTTTATCAGCAGCTTATTTTCTGTTAGTGCCAGCCTAATGGGAGAAAACACTATATCAAACTCATTGTCATATTCTCATTTCAATTATTTTTTTCCTCCTAAATAGAAAATTGCAATACTGTTTAATATTTTTGCTTGACTTCACAAACATTTTAGCATTTTTCTCATGTTAATTTACAAAATAATTAAAATGCCATTGGGCTAATAAAATATTATTTAAGTATTTTAACATAAAATTTTATTTTTATTATAGTTAGAATGGAACAAAATGAAAGTATCATACAAGGAAGGTCATTGAGTAAATGAGCCTTATGTGATGATTAACAACTTATACAAAAAGGTCTGTAGGACATCATTATTAGTAATTGTCACAGATATTAAAAGAAAACCTTGAACACGGTAAAGGCCAAATTGTCACATGTCAGAACATAAAGTTATTATGAAAGGAACTAACAGAATGAAAAATTGTTGTCAATTATACTTCATTTATTTGAATATTAGTCTTCATTTAACCCAAGGATTTCTCTGTTGGCTATTAACTTTGACTAAGACAAGGTAGCAGTGTTCTTTAAGCTATTATAATTGATTTTAATATTTAATGAACAAGCTCTTTCAAAAGGTACTATATTATTTAGCATTAAGTAAACCATTTTTTAGCAAGGAAATTTTTACTTTATTAATCAAAATTAGCCTGTTTCTCAATAATCCAATGATTAAATTGCATGGATAAATATGTAAACTTAGATTTAGTCTGAAGTAAAGAAGAAAATTTGAACTAGCTGATATCATTTTGCCCTGGTACATAGCTGGCAGAATCTAGCTAAGTATGTTAGTTCATAACATGCCACGTAAATGTCATAGACACATGTCAGATGAATAGGAAAAGTAGTCTAAAACCCTATGGTTTTTTAATGAATAATGTAAATGTCTAGGAGAAGCAAATAACCAATGTCAATTAAAATAATTTCACCCTCTTGGTATTCTACAATTTACTCAACAGATTCATGATTCGTACATAAAAATGGCCCCCACTTTACTTGAATTTATATTCTAGACACATATTTTTTTAAATCAGATGCTATATGTGCAATATTAAGTCTCTCATAGAATCAATTTTGTTCATAGATTGCTAACAAGAATCATAACATATTAAGGTCAATGTTCCTATCACACCTCTAATAAGTCAAAATTCTTTTGACTTAGCTCTACCTTTTTCCTTCTTCACTCTGTATGATATTCCCTCAGCTGACCCTGATTTCTTTACTTTCTTCTTCTATGGCTGAACTTTTAGTTTATTTCTGAATTTTATTGTCTAATACATTTTCTTATTACCCTACAACTAAACTTTTCTCAACATCTATGATAGTTTGTAGTCTATGGTCCTGTGTATGTCTCACATGTACAAAAAAAGACACTTAAGCTTAATGATCAGCTACTATCTAATCAAGAGTGTCTTCCAGGATCTTCTTAGAGCTGCCAAGATAAACTTTTACAATCAGTTTCTCTGTAAAGTGACCACATTCTGAGAGAAGTTATTGACACCATTAAGTCTACGTTAGACCAAAATAGCCCAAAGATCACAATTTAATGATTTTATTGGGAAATGCAAAAGTTTAGAAACCTGGTATGTATGTAGTGAAAACCAGGCATAGCATTTTCTATTCCTTAGGAAATTTTCCTTGAGAAATCCAACTAGCAACAAAATTTGATTGAAAAGTGAATTTTCCCTTCTTGTCATGGATGAATAGAGTTGATTCTATTGGACCAACTCTTTCATATACAATAATTAAAATATATGAACAAATACACACACATAAACTACTTGAATGCATTTGAGAACAAGCAAAAGTAAGCAAATTCTGGAGGAGGCAGGGGACATTCTTCAGAAAAAGGAAATAAGACTAGATGTGTTTCCTGGTTTTACCTTGAGTATGGGAGCCAGTCTGTGCTGTGTGTGGGTAAAACTCAACAAAACCAAGAGGTACTTCTTCAAAAAAATCAGCAAAATTGACAAAACTTTAACTATGTTGATTACAAGAGAAGAGGAAAAACTCAGATAACTATAATTGAAAATGAAAGAGATGACATTACAACTGATTTTACAAACATAAAAAGGACTTTAAAAGAATACTGTGAACAATTGCATGCAAACAAATTTGATAACCTATATGAAATTTATAATTCCTACGAGCACACAACCTAACAAGACTAAATCATGAATAAATAGAAAATCTGAAAGAGCTATGGCAAGTAAAAATTTTGAATCAGTAGTGAAAACTTTGCAACAACAAATAAAAGCCCAGGACCAAATAACTTTACCGGTGAATCTATCAAACATTTAAAGAAGAATTACTACCAATCCTTTTCAAACTTTTCCAAAAAACCGAAGAGGAGAGAACACTCCAAAACTCATTATATGAGGTTAGTATTACCCTGATATTAAAGCCGGACAAGACATTACAAGAAAAAAGAAATTAGGGACCAATATCCCTGATAAATATTGATGCAAAAAGTTTTAACAAAATACTAGCAAACATAATTTAATAGCACATTAAAAGGACTTTACACCATGACCAAGTGAACTTTATTCCTAGAATGCAAGGATGGCTCAACACACAAAATTTAATCAATATAATACACCGCAATAACAAAATAAGAGGAAAAAAAGTGCTACATGATCATTTAAATTGATGCAGAAAAAATTATATGATAAAATTCAACAGCCTTCCACAACAAAAAACACTCAACAAACTAGTAACAGAATGCAACTACCTTAACATAATAAAAACTATATATGAAAAGCTCACAGTGAACATCATATTCAATGATAAAATACTGATTTTTTTTTTCCTTTCAGATCACAGGGAAGACAAAGATGTTCACTTTGTCAATTTTATTTAACATAGCACTGAACATCTTAGCTAGATTAGACAGAAAAGAGAAAGAAATAAGCGTTCAAATTGGAAAGGAAGAAATAAAATTATCTTTGTTTGCAGGCAACATGACCTTGTATGTAGGAAACCCTAAAGATCCCACCAAAAAAAAAAATCCTGTTAGAACTAACAAACAAATTTGAAAAGGTGTAAGCACAAAATCAACACATAAAATCAGTTGTATTTATGTATGAAAACAGTGAACAGTCCAAAAAGGAAATTAAGAAGACAATTTCATTTATAATAGCAAAAAATAATAAAATTCTGAGAAATAAATGTAACCTAGGAGGTAAAAGACCTATACAGCGAAAACTAGAAAACATTGCTGAAAGAAATATAAAAAGACTCAAATAAATGGAAAGTCATCCTAGGCTCATGAATTGAAGGACTTTAAATAGAGTTAAGATAACAATAAAACTCAAAGCAATCTGCAGATTTAATGCAATTTATAACAAAATCCCAATGGCATTTTTTTTTTTTTGCAAAATAGAAAAATTCATCATAAAATTCATATGGAATTTAAAGGGACCCCCAAACACCAAAAACAAAAATGAGAAGAAAAAAGATTGGAGGTTCAAAGTTCCTGATTTCAAGACCTATAACAAAGCACTCATCCAGTAATCAAAACAGAGTGGCAGTGCAGTACCAGAATAAATATAGATAAATAGATCAATGGAATAGGAGAGAGAGCCTCAAAATAAACCACCTCATATATAGTCAAATGATTTTCATGAAGGGTGCTAAGATCATTCAATGAAGAAATGGGAAAGTCTTTCCAATAAGTGGTGCTCAGAAAATTGGGTATGTGCAAAAGAATGAAATTGTATCTTAATTACACCATATACAAAAATCAATTCAAACTGGATGAAAGACCTAAGCATAAGAGCTAAAACTGCAAAATTCCGAGAAAAAGAACATAGAGGAAAATCTTTAAGACACTGGAGTTAGCAATGATTTTTTGGATATGACAACAAAAGCACAAGGGAAAAAAAAAGAGATAAATTGGACAACATCAGAATTAAAAATATTTGTACATCAAAAGAAACAGTAGATGGGCCGGCCCGGTGGCGCACTGGATAGTGCGCCGCTTGGGAAGCGCGGCGGTGCTCCCGCCCAAGGGTTCGGATCCCACATACAGACCGGTTCCCGCTCACTGGCTGAGCGAGGCATGGGGGCGACGCTGAGGGTTGCAATCCCGTTGCCGGTCCCCGGCCCGGTGCGGGGGCAACACTGAGGGTTGC
>NW_007730341.1:169760-193861 GCF_000696425.1 Galeopterus variegatus
GGGGGCAACACTGGGGGTTGCGATCCGTTGCCGGACACGGAAAAAGACAAAAAAAAAAAAAAAAAAAAAAAAAAGAAACAGTAGAGAAAAAATGAAACCTACAGAATAGGAGAAAATATTTTCAAATCATGCATATGATAAGGAGTTGCTACTCAGAATATATAAAGAACTCCTACAACTCAACAACCACCACCTGAATAAAAATTGGACAAAAGAATTGAGCTGACATTTTCCCAAAGAAGATATCCAAACTGCCAACAGCACGTGAAAAGATGCTCGACATCACTAACCATGAGAGAAATGTGAATCAAAACCGTAATGATATGGACCTCATACACATTAGTATAGCTACTGTCGAAAAAAATAAAATAAAATAAAATAAAATAACAAGTGTTGGTGTAGAGAAATTGGAACTTCTGTGCATTGTTGATATGAATGTAAAATGGTACAGATGCTATGGAAAACAGTTTAGGAGTTCACCAAAAAATCAAAAATAGAATTACCATACAATGCAGCAATTCCAATTCTTGGTAGGTATCCAAAAGAATTGAAGGCAGGATTTCACCCATATTTATAGCAGTACTACTATAAATAGCCAAAAGGTGGAAGCTACTTGAGTGCTCACTGATGGATGAACTCATTAATAAAATGTGGTTTATACATACAGTGCAATATTATTCCGCCTTAAAAAGGAGGGAAATTACGATACATGCTATAACATGGATGAACCTTGAGGACATTATGCTTAGTGAACTAAGCCAATCACAAAAAGAAAAATACTGTATAATTCCACTTATATTACATACCTTATATGACGACTAGAGTAGTCAAATTCATATACACAGAAAGTAGAATGGCAGTTACCAGTGACTAGAGGTAAGGGGGAATGGGGTGGTGGTGTTTAATGTGGTTTAGAGTTTAAGTTTTGCAAGAGTTTTGGAGATTGGTTACACAACAACGTGAATTTACTTCACACTACTGGACTGCATATTTAAAAATAACTACATTGGTAAATTTAATGTTATGTATTTTAGCATAATTAAAATAAAAATAGTATTGAATGTTTTCTACATAAGTGATAATAAAAGTGGCCAGCAAGTTAGGAAAAATTCAACAGGAGCTGGATTTATTTTCTAAGTAGACATAAAAACATATATATATATATGATGCTGTTGAGCATCTTTTCACGTGAATATATATATTCAGCTTTCCTTACTTATAATTTGCAATGAACTGGTGTTAATTTTTTAAGCAGGGACACACAAAAGCTATTTTAGAAAACTTTTTTTTCTTTACAATAGAATCAAGTTTTACTAGGATGGCACCTAGTAAAAAGCATTCAAATAATAAAACTTTCCTCAAATCTCAGTTATTCCAGTTTTCTGCATCCTCAGTTCCTAAGTTTAAATCCTCTAGTTCCCTTTCTTATCCCAAGGTTTATTCTTCCTCATGAAATCATGTTATCTGAAGTTCTTTCAACTGAACAGAATACATGACACTACAGCTAAAGAAAGGGGCAAGTAAACCAAAATGAAGTGCAAATGAACATTATGGCATAATTAAAATAAAGCTTACTGAAGGATTTGGTAAAAATCTCATTTTAAAGATTAGAAATCTGTGGCTCAGATAGTAACATCTTTTGCCAAATCTGCACAACTAACTGGAAGCAAACCAGATAGAAAAGCCAAGAATGCCACCTTATGTCTCTTATCATAAAAAATTTAATCCCTGTGCATGCTGGTTTAGGTAATTATTCTCCAATTTTTTCCACATTTGAGAATCTGTAGATACAAGATAATTTTATCTTCTACTTTTATGTGATGGACATTTTGATCTTTTCAGTTTGATTTAAAGCCACTTTGCCTCCCATTAATAGTACACATATTTTAATCAGAATTTTCAGTTTCTTTAGAAAACATTTTCTCAAGTAAGCCCAATTAAGTATCTTTAACTTATAGACACTTATAAACAACACACTTAAAACATTTCCTTTTTATATTTTCCTATTTCATATTACAGTAATTATTTAATGAGGATAATTTTTAGTATAAACTTTACAATAAAAGTGTCTATCACTGTTCAGATACTTGTCCATTTCAAATTATGGTAATTAGAATTACTGCCAGGAATCATGGCCATTATTTCTATTTCTATTTCCAAGTCAAATTTTTCAGTTTTTAAAGTTACCTACATAATGGTGTGTTTGTGTGTAATTTGACTGTTATTTTTATGTTTTGGTACCAGTACATAATTATGAGGATTGGGTAAAAGTATGAGTGTTTACATTTATTTCTTAAGAAATCTGTGAAAAATGTAAATAATTTCAATCAGGTTTCTTGATTTTCTCTGTTGACCAAAATATTCCCAAATACTCTGCCTCTAAGCAATAATAAAGAGAAAATCATCTGCTCAGACAAAAGGGTCAAAATCACAACTTAAGAATTCTCTTTTCAAGGATGTTTCACTAACATCTGAGCACCACCTGAGGCAAAATGTGAAGTGAGGATATTGCCTTTTACTGGTTAAGATGAGCCTGTGAGGGGTGTTTGAAGCTCTTTTTATAAAGATTCCATGCTAATTATATGATTGGCTTTTCCATGTCATTTCAGTGAAGTTGCAAACATTTGGAGAGCAGAAAGCTTGCAGAAGCAATGACTAAGAGAGATTTCACAGGATGTACTGTTGCCTGGTGGAGCAGCTTTGTCCTGAAACTGAGGTGCCTGTAACTTTGAATAAGTTATGGAGGTGGAAAGAGGTAAAGAAAAAGGATGTTGGGTCAGCCTTTACTGTAAAAAATGACTTTCATGGGGAGAAACATTGTTATCAGTACTGACAACAGAAAAAAATTTATTAATTCACTAGCGTAAGTGTAATTCTGAGGTCAGTAAAATAATTTTGAACATCTCTATTTTCTGGAGGGAAACAAAAAATCTTTACTTACTGTCTTTGGACAAATATGAAAGAGACAGAAGCTACTCCTTCATGCCACATTCATATCAGATTTCTAGGAAGGCTAGATTAAAGTCGACTGATATTTGACGTTAATTATAGCAAAAATAATTTTATGTAAAGATTATGATGCTATATCCTCCTTTGTTCTATAGTTTAAAATATAAGTATAATAATTAAATTAAGAAAACTCACAAAGTAGCAATCAATGAAGTAATGAAGTGTGCTTTCATATTCAATTTTTTTTAAATGGAATAGAAAATTCCAGCCTTGCTACACACCTAATTCTGAGAAGAGCTGCATCAGCAACAAAATTTAATTCACGAAGTTAAAACAAATATCTTTGAATTAAAACATAAGCACACAGAATGGAAGAGTTTGCAGACTGAGAAGGATTCAAAAAAATCCTTTGAATTAGATGTTCCTATGACAGGATGTGAGCATCGTAGCAAAGGCAAGAAAAATCACTTTTTCATTTCTTCATAGTAAATTCAGCAGAATTTCTAAATCACAAAACTGTACCCATCCTTGGAAAGATAATATGTCCAATATGGTCAAATGAACAATGCACAGGATATTTGATACAATCTCAAGAGAGAAAGCAGAAAGCATTTGTAATTAGTTTGCTAGGGATGCCACAATAAAGTAATGACAGGAGGCTTAACAACAAAAATGCATTTTCTTATTTTTGAGGCTAGAAACCTGAGATCAAGGTGTCAGCAAGGTTGGGATTTTTTGTGGCCGTTTTCTTGACTGTAGATGGCTGTCTTCTCCCTGTGTCTCCATATGGTCTTCCCTCTGTGTGTGTCCGTGCCCTTATCTCCTCTTCTTATAAAGACACACTGATCATATTGGATGAGGGCTTACACTAATGACCTCATTTCCACTTAATTACTTCTTTAAAGGCCCTATCACCAAAGACAATCACATTCTGAGGAACTGCAGGTTAGGACTTCAACATGACCATTTCGGGGAGGTGGGTGGGAAATTCAGTCCATAACAGCACTATTCAATGCTGCAATAAAGTCTACACATAACACTTGCTGATTTCTTCCTCTTCATTATAGACTTGCTGCTTCACAGTGGCACAGTCTACATAATACAGCACCCAGTGCTCACATGGTCAATCAGATAGTGAGACAGAGCACTCAGTTATACTGGGAAGCATATCCTGTGGTGATACACATATTGAATCAGAGCAACTAAAAAATCTGAACAAAGCTTACTGTATTAATTTTGAGAAAACTAAAAAGTATGACATATTGAAATATGAGCCAATTTTTCCAGCTATATTGAGCTATGATTAACAAATAAAAATTATAGATATTTAAGGTATAAATTGTGGTGTTTTAATATAAGTATACATTGTGAAATGATTACCACAATCAACCTAATTAACGTATATATCACTTCACATAGTTACCTCTTTTTTTGTTGTGAGAACAGTTGAGATCTAATCTCTTAGCAAAATTCAAGTACACAATATGTTATTTTTAGGGGGCTGGCTGGTGAGTTCAGTTGGTTAGAGTGTCACCTTGTAACACCAAGGTCAAGGCTTTGCATCCCCAAACTGGCCAGCCACCAAAAAAAAAAAAGTTATTATTAACCACAGTCACCATGCTGAACATTAGATTTACAATATTATTCATCTTATAACTGAAGGTTTGTATCCTTTGACCAACTTTTTTAATTAAATGAATTAACTAATAAAAGAAAAAAGAAAATAAATAATTAGGTAATTTCTGCTTAAAAAATCATAAGCAGACCCAGTGTAATAGAAAATAGGGAAAAAAAAAGAAAAGAAAAAGAAAAAGAAAATTTCCACAAGTGAAATGCTAAAAATAAATCTATTAACACTAGAGGTCGAAAGTAAGAAGATAAAAGAACAGAATAAGATGAAAGGGAGAGTCTGAATTAAAAAATAAAAAATAGCAATGAAATCCCAAAACAACAAATTAGAAAACTAAAGAATATATTAATAAAAGCAAACTATGTATTCCTGAAAATCTTGTTATTGGCATTAAGCCAAAGTTTGAAATATTCAATGTGAAATAAGAAATAAGAGAGGTTATAATTTATGTAATTAGAAAGAATGTAACAAGACAAACAAAACGACCCATGATTAGGATAATTGGCATCCACAACATGCAGAACATAACAATTGAAGACTTTTGTAGAAACCTTAGACATGACAAGAAATTCCCTGAAATGAAGAAGTTACTGTGTTGAAGAGAGAGCTAATTGTGCCATGATTTATTCTTTCATTTCTCTTCTTTAAATAGAACAACCTCACCTTCTTGCACAGCATTATTTAGTAGGAAAATACTCTTCTCAGGCTCCCTTATATCTATGTGTGATCACTGAGTATGTTATGCCAAAGGTTGCAAGCAGATATGATGTGCACAATTTTAAGCTCACATTTCTATTAACAATACTTTTAACCTTTCCTTTGATAAACCCATTAGATGGCAGTAAATTAATTAAAACTAAAGTATTAACCCATAACAATGAAGAAAATAGAAGTTAATCAATCAACATAAACTGTTTCAAAATTTTCTGTAATATAAGAGAAAGATGAAAGTACATTAACAGTAAATAGATCATACTCTGAGTCAAATGTGTCCCCTAGAAGTTCATGTGTTGGAATCTTGATCTCCACTGACATAGTGTTGAAAGGGTGAGAAATCCAAATACAGTATTTGAAATGAGGAGCCTTTAAGAGGTGATTGAAGGGTTAGGACTGTGCTCTCGTGAATGGATTAATGCATTCATGGAGTAATAAGTTATCATGGATGTGGACTGGTGGCTTTGTAAGTATAGCACACGAGAGAGCACTTGCCATTCTCACCATGTGATTGTCTGTGTCACCAAGTTACCCTGTACTTAGTTCCGACCCAGAAAATGGCTCTCACCAGATGTATCCCATGGACTGTGCACTTCCCAGCCTCCAGAAGTGTAAGAAATAAATTCTATCTCTTTATAAATTACCCAGTTTTAGGTATTTTGTTACAAGTGACAGAAAACAAACTAATACAGACCACAATTAAAAGTATCTATTGCCTAGAATATGTCCAAAGTTAACTACAGTGAAAGTTTACTGTCTCTTTCACAGTAAACTTGCCACAATTACAAACATGCATGCATATGCCTTGCGCATGCACGCACACACACACACACACACACACACACACTAAGAAATACTCCAGATTTGAAGATCTTTGTAGAAGGCGTAATGATAAATGTGGCAGAATACCAGAGAAATAATGACCTTATAAAGAATTGTCAACTCCCTAAACTTGAGCCTAATAACAAAAGCAAGAGTCAAAGGGTTTTTCTCTAAAAACATTTACTGAATGGTTTGTGAATAATTATGCAAGCCAGTGTCGGTATTGCATTCTCAGGATAAAGATCTGCATATTTTGGAATTTTGGAAGCCCCTTGCATATTTGGCTCACCTTACTTAAATGCAGACAGAGGAACAAGTTAAATGATACAATGGGTAAGCAAATAAGAATACTAGCTTGGACATTTCAAAAACTAATGTCATGGGCCGGCCCGTAGCTCACTTGGGAGAGTGTGGTGCTGATAACACCAAGGCCCCGGGTTCGGATCCCATATAGGGATGGCCAGTTAGCTCGCTGGCTGAGCATGGTGCTGACAACACCAAGTCAAGGGTTAAGATCCCCTTACCGGCTTTAAAAAAAAAAAAAAAAAAAAAAAACTAATGTCATAAAAAGAAGGAGGTGGTGTTTTAGATTAAAAGAAACTGAAAAGGCCCAACAACCAAATGCAGTGTGTGAATCTTGGCTGCATTCTGATTCAGGATGAATAGCTAGGAAAGATAAACATATGCAACTCTATTATGGAATTATTAATCTTTTATGCTGTGATAATGGCATTGCGATTATGCAGAAGAATGTCTTTATATTTAGAAAAACATGCTGAGAAAGCATAATATCTTATTTTAGCCTATATTTCCTAGAAAACAGAGACAGAGATAAAAGCCGATGAGCGTGAGGGCAAATGGAAGCAAAGCAGAAAGTACAAACAAATTCAACAGAGTGCATTAAATATTTGACACATAGATTTGCAAAAAACATGGCTGGTTGATCTGTCTTGTAGGGAATTTCCAGAGAAATTCTATGAAACTACTATTTCTTTGAATAGTGCCTTTGGGTATGAGAGGGCAAGCTATTTATCTGTTACTTCTTACCTTCTCTTACCTTTTATTGGTCAAAGTCCAATCCACAGGAAGTTAACTCTCTTGACATTCTAGGTTGATTTCCTTGTTCCCAACAGAGAGCACTTGGTAAAGCAAAATTCACTGTGGGTACAGCCCAGGCAGGCCCTGATCATGTGTTTCTCCTATCAGTAGATAACACACAGGTTCTTTGGTCTGTGATGGAAGCATCGTCAGCAACATAAACTGTGATGGTTAACACCACTAAAATAGAAATGAAACTTTTACACTCTACTCTGGCCAGGAAGCATGGCAAGAAGCCAGGTTGGGGGTGGGAATAGTGGGAGAAACCCAGAAGATCTGGAGTGGTACGTACATTGGGCCTGGTATGATTTACTTTTCATGCCACTCAGAGCCACTCACATAATTTGACAAAGTCCATTTCTCATATAAGATCAAGATCCTCCCACTTCTCTGAGAAGGGAGGTGTATGTCCTGTCTTTCAAGGTGAGGTAGTTGCAATTACTGAAAATGAGGTGGGATGAGGAATATGAGCAAACAAAGCTGTTGTCCTCATGCTGCAGCTGGTTCTGGGAAAAAAATTATATTTTTCACTTTCCATCTCCATCTCCCATTCTAGATTTTCATCACACCTAGCTAGTTACTCAAATGTTCTAGGTTGCTTACCTTCTAAGGTATACCAGAGTTTCTTCCCCAAGTACTATGAACCCTTAAATTTCGTTAATGATCCACAGTGTTTACAGTTGCCCATTGAAAATGATCACTGGTCATATTCCAAGTAAATTCACTGGGCCCCAGGCATAGTTTTTCTTGATGGATTTTGCATTGGCAGCCCACTTTACATGATAAACAGGGTTAATTTCCTTAGCCAAGAAAAAATCTCTCTCTCTCTCTCTCTCTCTCTCTCTCTCTCTCTCTCTCTCTCTCTCTCTCTCACACACACACACACACACACACACACACACACAGAGACTTACTGATCATGTTCTATTATTTTGGGCAAGACATTAATTTTGTTAGCCTTAGTTTCTATATCTATATAACAGGAATTGCTACACTGGCTCTAAAATATGAATATATAGAGAGAGCAAATGAAATATTGAAGGTGAGAGTACATTTAAATAATAATAGTATCTCTACATAGAACTGTATTATTATTATTAGAACTGCAAGTATTTAAAGACAATATCTTAGAGGTTTAAATTATATTAATCAGAAAATTATCTTCAATGGACTGAATTTTAGCCAATTGTAACTTCTTTTTTTAAATGGTGGTAGAATCTGGTTTAGTGTCCATAGGGGATTTTGCAGTATGTCGTTTCCACTTTCTGCAGTAAAAGGAATGTAACAAATGCAATGCTGAAAGCACTATAGTGAAAAACATTTTAGGTGAGTTAAGCTCTCTGTGGGTATAAAGAGACAAAAAATGTTATGTAAAATAAACTAACATTTTCCACTTGAAGTCACATGACTTCACAGTATTGAATTATTAAAATATTTTAGCCATTTACAGCAAAGGACTAATGAAGATGCAATATACACTAAACATTCAGAAAATATCAACTGATTTTTTTTATCTCTACTTTTATAGACTTGGACCTCAGAAAACCTGTAATAAAAGGTTATTGTATCTCAAGACTTTTTTTGCTGCTCATTTTTGAAATGTAATTAAGAATCAGCCCTATTATTTTACCACAATGGAAAAGGCATTGATTGTGCTGCTTTTGAAATCCTGTATCACATTAGGCACTTTCTAATAATGATGCCCTTGGCCTAAGAAGAAGAGAAAATTGACTTGACCTAATTAAAAACTCTGAAGATCCTCTCTATTATTTTTTCCATAAAACTCATTTAGGCCATATGCCAATTAAAGAATGAAGACTTTTAAAAATCTTCCGTCAAATGAAGATAAAATGATATATGTTAAAGTAAGTCAGATTGTAAGAAATGAGATTTGTCAGAATCTATAAAAATTTCTAAGCAGAATGCACATCAGTAGAGTTTCAAAATAGGAGCACGTTCATCTTTGTTGGTCTCAAGTACCTTAGATCCAAGAAAAGGGCATGGCTGTTGCAACAAAAGTGAGTGTGCAGTATAAAAACATCTCTCTTCAAGCATAATTATTACAAACTTCAATGAATAATGAAGAATCTCTTGTTACCTCGGCACCATCTTTCTATTTTCTTTCATTTTCTATTACATTAAGATAGTCCCCATTATTATTTCTGAGTGCATCCAGAGCCAGGAAACTACAGACAGCTTGGAATGTTTTCAACTTGCAGTTTTCATTCTAAGTCAGAACCATTTGAATTCACACACATATTTGAGCAAGTCAAATTATGAAATGAGGTTTAGTTTCCTGTGACACTTTCAAAAACCTGACTAGACTCACAATTGCTTAACACATCAAAATCTACTTTCATGAAATCTCTGACACCTATCTTTCTATATTTTTATCTCTCACATATTTAGAATTGATTTCTCCCCTGTGGTCTGTGGTTCTCCACCACATTGTATGAAATGGTCCAACAGCTGCTGTTTTCTTGGTTTTATGCATAATGTTTTATGACAATACATTTTTCTTCTGCTATTAATTCCTGGGCATTAGCATAAACACCCATTGTCTCTAATATTTATTTTGTCTCAGAATACTTCATATTTATTTAGATATGACTCGATGGATGTCATTATTTAAAAAATTACTTGGTATTTTATCACATTTTATAAAGCCACATTTTCTTCTTATATAGATTTACAAAATACAGGTAATTACACAATGTTTTGTGGGAGAAAATATTTGCAAAATATAAATCTGAAAAAAGATTAATATCCAGAATATACAAGGAAATCAAACAGCTTTACAGCAAAAAAAAAAAAGTAACAATTTAAAAAGGGGCAAAGGAGATGAATAGGTATTTCTCAAAGGGAGATACACAATGGCCAAAGACATATGAAAAATAGTCAACATCACTCAGCATTCAAGAAATGCAAATCAAAACCACTTTGAGATACCATCTCACTCCAGTTAGGATGGCTAATTTCCAAAAGACTGAAAATGATAAATGCTGGTAAGGTTGTGGAGACAAAGAACCCTCCATACACTGTTGGTGGGACTGCAAAATGGTGCAGCATTTAAGGAAAATAGTATGGATGTTCCTCAAACAACTACAGATAGATCTATCTTATGACCCTGGTGGGTATATACCCAGAGGAATGGAAATCATCATGTGGAAGGGATACCTGTGCTCCCCTGTTTATTGTAGCTCTATTTACAATAGCCAAGAGTTGGAACCAGCCCAAATGTCCATCATCAGATGAATGGATAAAGAAACTGTGGTATATCCACACAATGGAATAGTACTCTGCTATAAAAAAGAATGAAATACTACCATTTGCAAAAACATGGACGGACTTAGAGAAAAGTATATTAAGTGAAACAAGTCAGGCACAAAAAGAGAAATACCATATGTTCTCATTTATTTGAGGGAGCTAAAAATATATAAATAAATAAATGAAGAATGAATGACTGAATAAATAAATAAATAAATATGCAAACAAATAAATGGGGATGGGGGAAGAAGACACAATGATCACAACAATTCCTTGAACTTGTTAACACAAGTGAACAGATATGATGTTTATGGGGGAAAGGGGGAAAGGGAAGTTGGAAAGAAGAATTTGTGAAGGGACACAAAAATCTCCTACATTGTATACTGATAAATTAAAATTTTAAAATTAATATGATTCAAAAGTTTAATTGCCAATTGACCAGATAAAAATTAAAATCTTGCCACCCTTACATAAAAGGTCTTCCATAATATGCACCAAACTAACCTTCTAGCTAGTTTCTTTTGGAAATTTTGATCTTACTCTACCCTCCTGCCAAATAAATTTTCCCTATGTGTACCTTCTTCTTGTCTGCCTCAGTGTCTTTCTTCAAGGTCTTCTTTATCTGGTCTTTGATGCTCTTTGAATGACAAATAGTCAGCCTTCACAATACATTGTTAATGGTGCTTTTATAATTAAACTTTTCCTACCTGTCCCCATTAGGGAAAAACTGTGATTGTTCATTCCTTCAAAATCCAAAAAAATAGCATATTGGTAACCATTTTATGACACGGCACCAGATTCTTTAATTTCTTATGTGCATTAGGCATTTGAGTATTAGCTGTCTATTGATTTTAAGTATTTAATTGACAGAGATTGTTTTGTATAAACCATTCATATTGTGATCTGCACAGCTGTGAAAGGAAACTTGGCTTCTGTAAAGGAAAATATGATTGGCTAATCTACTGTACTCAGGAGAACTAGATACTGTGAAAAAGATTTCTACAGCAAGATTAATTAGTTTAGTAAAATTCAATCACTAGGGCACCTGGCAAGGTGAAGAAACATAAAAGTAATTCTTATGAAGAGAAGACTTACATTTTAAAAAAAGTGTTTTCTTATACGAGTACATAAGAAACCCAAGAACCTTTATTAATAGAAATTAGTTGATGTGTTTTTCTGGAAAAAAATTATACAATTGTATGCACACACAAAAAAACTATACACATATAACACTGAAAATGAAGTGCACAGATGAAGTTTTGAAGTTACTGATGACCCTCATGGTTTTGGGTCTGTGCAATAACAAATGAATAGTGATAAACTATAAGCAGATCTTATGAAAATCAACATATATTAAGCAATGAAGCAAATCAACTTCCAAACAAGAGGTTGATTATAATGCATGAAATGAAACCAGAGTTATTATTTAACCTAGAAAAGAATTGTTATTGAATAGATACAACAAACAACTTGAAACTTGCCCTGTGTGTGAACCTTTTTAAAATAATGAATAGTTAATATAATAAAAAGGAAAGGAAGGGATACTTCACAAAATAGGCGGTAAACACATGGAAATCATTACCTCCAAAGAATTATATAAGCTAAAACCGAAATAGTTCACCCAACATTTGTACTTACATTAGCACACAAACAAAAATGCTACCAGTAAGCCAATAGAGCACTGTGCATATCATATTATCACATACCTTTGCATTTAATGTGTTTGCTTATGCCTCTTTTTTCCCCTAGTCTGTGAGTTCCCAGTGCCCAGGACAGCTGCTTATTAAAAGTTTGATAAATCAATGAATTCATGAATGAATCAAACACTGAGAAATTGTATAATATATACCATATTCTTAAATATAGCTCAAAAACAAGGAGTAATAACCTTGAGAAAATGTCAGTTAAAACACTTTATTTTGAAAACTTTTTAGTAAGATTATTAGACTATATAATCTGACCAGAAATTATATTACTTTACAATCACTATAGCACAGCCACTCACCAGTCTAAATGACAGTAACCATAAACAAGTGAACAACCAGAAAGACTGTACTAGTGTATAC
Organism: Galeopterus variegatus; assembly: GCF_000696425.1. NCBI lineage: Eukaryota > Metazoa > Chordata > Mammalia > Dermoptera > Cynocephalidae > Galeopterus > Galeopterus variegatus. The sequence continues at coordinate 182,307 of NW_007730341.1, forward strand.
CAGCAGCTTATCAGTGTAGTTGGCCCCAACTTAAAATTTCTTTTATTCCCACTGTGTGCCAAGAATCAAAATAAACTTTGCAGATAATTGTTGGTTACATGGCTTAGCAGACTTAGTGTCTTGGGTTAATACTGCCAAAGCAAACAATTAGATTTCAAAGTAGTTTAGTTAGTTCTCTAGCTCCACTACAACAAACAAACACTTCTATACTCTTTTTGTTACTCTAAAAATACTCACTTTTGACCACAGTGGTCAGTAAACAGAAGCGAATGGATAGATCATCTTAAGTCTATTATAAACATGAATAAAAAGAATGAACCTACGGGCCAGCCCGGTGGCGCGCTGCTATAGTGCGCCGCTTGGGAAGCGCAGTGGCGCTCCCGCCGAGGGTTCGGATCCAACATACAGACCGGCCGCTCACTGGCTGAGCGAGGGGCGGGAGCAACACCGAGGGTTGCGATCCTGTGGCCGGTCCCGGTCCGGTATGGGCACGACACTGAGGGTTGCGATCCATTGCCGGTCACGAAAAAAGACAAAAAAGGAAAAAAAAAAAAAGAATGAACCTACCTCACAGTAGGTTTTTCTCATGATTACTGGTAAAGTGAAAGAATTTTTGTGTTGCTTTATTGTGTTGTGATTAAAGAGACATTATATAATCACTATATATTTTTAGAAAATATTGACAACTATAAAAATATATATCTACAAATGAACAACATATAAAGGTGGAACTACTGCTTAACTGAACTTTTTCTTGCTTTGGGTAAAACTGATATATATAAAAAAAACAATGTCACATACTATACATCCCATGTTAAACAAGCAAAAACTAATAAACCAATAAAAACACTTCAAAGTTGATTTTTCTTCATATATTGATAATACAGACACATACAAATGCACACACTTATTAAAGTGCTGTACTGCAATTAAAAGCAACAAGTATCACTTTTTAAAAAATTATTGTAAATTATAAAGGTGCTTCACCAAAGTATGCGGAAGGACAATATATTATGTATAATTGTAGAGTGAATTCAGTTGTACTCACAATTTGAACAATATATCAAAAAATAAAAATGTATGTATGATATATCTGTTTTATATTACTCTTCTCTATGGGCTTTAGTATATTATATTAAATTAAACTGTACAGAAATTTTCCTAATCTGTGCAAATTAACTTTATGTTTGGTTGTGGTTTTTTGTTTGTTTTTAAAAATTTTCCTACATATGAATTTGTGTGTAAATGAACTAGAATTTCTAGTAAAATCTCCCTACATTTCCATTCATGGTTTAAAGCTTTCAAATTGAGGGCAATGTAGTAAGTCAGTAATACAAATCCTTACTAGAATAATTAAGGCCTAATTGGAGGAGTGAAAAACTTTAAGAATGGCTTCAGAAGACAATAAGTTACTCAGAACCTGAAATATATTAAACGGATTCAACCCTATGATTCTGTTTAATATGTACATTCAGAAACAAGAATCAGAGGAGAAATTTCATACATGCAGATGAGCACTTGTAAACAACTCACAAAATAAATGCTATTTAGTCTGAAAAGCCTTGTGATTTGGGAACCAATCTACTAGATAGATGCCAAATTAACTGATAATCGCCCTTGCCTGAAACTAGCCATGCTGTCTGATACTGATAAGTACTTGAAAAAAACATTTTCATAATTGTATGAATTTCTATTAAATGAAATAAACCTGCAAAAATTATAGAAAGTCAAAAAACGAAACATATTGCTGATGCAAATTACTCCTTTGTTAGAGAATACTATTTTTTTTCTTTTTACATTGCTTAAAGCAATTCAATTGAAAAGCTAAATTCATAATTATACTGCATGCTATGCTTGGATAATGTCTGTTCCACATAGCCCATGTTTTACCCTCACCAGGATGCTAAATTGTGGCAGGGTGTGTGGGTGAAGAAGTTTACGATATAAATCATTGTTAATCTTTGGCACTCACAAAAAGAATTGCTATTGCTAAGGATCAGAGTAAAATCATTTGTCGTGGTTTCTTCCCTCCCTACTATTGAAGATTAAGCTTTCCTCAGAATACTTGTATGCTCAAATTTCATAAAACCATTCTATCATATATTTGGCGCTTATTATTATGAAAAAGTGTACAGACATAATTCTCTTTTCCCTCAGATACTAGAAAAATGATGAGAAATACGAAGTTGTCACATTAGCCAATTATTAGTCTCCTACAAAATATATGTTGAGTACGTATTTCCAAATTAGAGAATCAAAAATGAAACATAAGCTTTTATAACTTAGGAAAAAAAAGGTTTACTCAGAATTTGTACTACCATATTGTCCTATTTTTTCTTATGCGGTTGTATTGTGCAATTCTAGTATCTAATATTTTATATAATTTCCTCTTGAGTTAGATAATTAATTTTAAATAAAAAATACAAGATAATTTGTTTAAATACAAGACAATTTAGTGGTGACCATATAGATAAAAGTGCTATCTACAGAAGATAACATTTTTAAATGTACATGAAGATGTGTTTGGGGGAGTAGGGAGATGCAGTCACTGTTACTGTTTGTACAAAGCCAGAGATGCTTACACAGTGTGTTTTCATTAACTTAACAAATAAAATTAGTTTGAAACTCTAGCTTTTATAACTAAAAGTAAGCTACATTATATCTGTGGCTGTGAAGTAACTATATTACAGGATGCAACAAAAATGAAATTGGGAACAATTTAATAGTGAATTTTGGATTTGAGTTCAGTCATTCTCAGAGGAAAAAGACAGGATAGCATTCCCTGATGTGGTTCTTTCTGGTTCTTTGAACTTAAAAAACTAAAACGCAAAACTTTTACTGTCTTTGTTTCCGTAAGATTGACAGTATTAGAAAACATTTCTTCTCCTTCTCACCATTCTAAATTTCTACCAGGAAAGCCTGTTATTATCCAGCTAATAATCCAGTGTAAAACACTGACTCTCTTATCTCAGTAAATCTTCAGAAATGAAATAAACGTCCAATAACAAATGTTGAATATTTATATATCCAAGCCTACTTCAGTTTCTGTGTTGTCCAAGCAGTCAGCAGTTAACTCCTGATTGTTTTCTCATGTTATCATCTGCTGCTGTCCGCGAAAAGATGCTGACAAAATATGAGGAAGAAAGGGTGAAACCTAAGGTTTCAATCCTTTGTGAAGCTAAGAAATTAAGGCATTTTGTTATTTAATATTTAAGAAGTGTTTTTAATCCAGTGATTCCTCTATGAAAGAATTACCAAAGGGAAGGGATATATATACATATATATCATCATATATATACAGAATCACCTGTCAATGCTTTCCCCAGATCACTAAATTCAATCCCCTGGGTGGAAGAGAGTAAAAACAGTATACGCTAATACCTCTTTTCATAATTTTGTATTTGTCCATTCTGTTTTTAGTTTTGTCAATTTCTGCTTTATATATTTTGAAGGTATGTTTTTGGATGTGTGTGTGTGTGTGTGTGTGTGTTAAATACTTCTAATTGATTGCCCATTTATCATTATGTAATATACTTCTTTATTTCTTGCATTAAAATTTATCTTGTCCAATAGTAGCATATTCACACCAGCTTTCTTTCAGTTTAGAATTTGGATGATGTATGCATTTCCAAACTTCCAATATTTTTAAATTCAATTTAACTTTTTTTAATTGACAAATAAAAACTGCACATATTTATCATATAAAAAAATGTTTTCAAATATGTATGCATTGTGAAGTGGCTCAGTCAAGCTATGCATTACCATGTGTGTTATTTTACACACTTATCCTTTTCTGGGGTGAGAACACTTATAATCTACTGTCATAGCAACTTTCAAAATACAAGTCATTGTCATTAACTATTGTTACTAATTCATAGTCACCATGATGTACCACAGATCTCTTGAAATTATTCTTCCCAAGTAACCAAAATTTTCCAGCCTTTGACTAACATTTCCCAATCTCCTGGTCCCCCAGACCCTGGTAACCACCACCTTACTCTCTATTTCTATGATGTCAACTTTTTAAGATTCCACTTTTAAGTGAGATCTTGTAGTATTTGTCTTTCTGTGCTTGGCTTATTTCATTTAACACAATTCATTGCAGTTTATTTTCTCCCTCTGCCATTCTTTCTTTTTTTACTCCTTCTCAAGTATTTTCCCTGAGCACAATTCCTAGCAAACTTCTTTGTATTTTTTTAATGAAACATAATTGGTTGTACATTTCTGTGGGGTATAGAGCTGCATATCAATACCTATGTGCAATCTGTGATGCTTAAATCAGGGTAATTAGTATATTCAACACTATACAACCTAATCGCTTTTGTGGCCCGTTATTGATTTCTCCCTTACCCCCTTTTCTCTCCCCCTTTCCCACCTCTGCCTAACAAAGTTCTTACAAGCAAATTGTCTTCTGGGGGTAATACTGCTTAAGAAAACAGCCATACTAGAATTTAGAAGTGAAGGTGATGTAGAAATATTTAATTTCAACTGTTTTATTTTTTAGCAGTTCTTGGCTGCTATATTTAAGACATCTCTTTTGAAAGCAACTATAGAGATTTTTTTTTAATTTGTATTTCAATCCAGTCTGAAAAATCTTTGTCTTAAAATTGGAATACTTAGTTTATTTACACTTAAATTAATTATTAATATTTTTAAGTTTGTATTGACCACCTTACAAAATTTGTATTTCAATCCAGTCTGAAAAATCTTTGTCTTAAAATTGGAATATTTAGTTTATTTACACTTAAATTAATTATTAATATTTTTAAGTTTGTATTGACCACCTTACAATTTATTTCCTATTTGGCCCAGCTGATTTCTATTACTTTTCTCATATACTGTCTTTTTTTACTATAGTAAAATATTTCTCATTTTTACATTTCCTTTTATTAGCAATTTAGTTTTATATTCTTCTATTCTTTTAGTATTTACCCCAAAGCTTACAGCATGCACACTGGAATTATTCCAATCGAATATACACTTGCACTTCTACCAATTAATATACAATATTAAGATATTAGAACATTTTAATTTCATTTACTTCTTTCTGGTTTTTATTTATTGTTATATTTTTTCCAATCACACAAGTTAACCCCTAGAAGACATTATTTTTACTGTTGTATAAACTTATAAGCCAGTTAGATTTACTTACATATACTTTCCAGTGTTCTTTATTGTAGATTATGTTTTTGTTTTGTGGTTGGGAATTATTTTTCTTCTCCTAATAAATCACTTCAGTTTCCTTCTTTGACATACTGCTAGTGACAAATGTGAAGGGAAAAAATAACAGTAAATATCTCTATATCACCTTCAATTCTGAATTCTAGTTTGGCAGTTTTCTTAAGCTATATTACCTCCCGAAAACAATTTGTTTGTGAAAATTTGCTAGGAAGTATTCTCAGAAAGAAGACTTGAGAAAACGCAAAAGAAGAGAGATTAGCAGAGGGAGAAGCTTAAATGCAATAAAGTTGCAAGAATTGCCTCTGTCAATCCAGTAGGTGCTCTACTGCTAACGTGGACACTGAGTCATCCCTTAATGAGGCAAGTGAAATGAATATTTGTTCACCCCTGTCAACTAGTTCTTGGATATGGGCTGTTCTTGTTGAAGTAGTAGAAGCTTGGGTAAGGCTACTGACCTTAGCTGTAGGCATTCCCTACATAGACCCAGTTGTGAACCATCAGCATACCTGGGAAAATGAGAATCTCCATTGTGGAGGAAGAGAAAGAACTTCAGTACCAGCTGGGAAATGTATCTGGACAGTGCACCACAATATCCACAACATCTGGACAGTGTATCACAGCAGCAGGTACTTTCAACAATTTAGAGATATTGTTCTTTTGTTCCCAAGTTTTTGCTATTTTGTTGAGATATTAGCTGTGAGTCTTATTGCTGGTTCTTTGAATGTAACATGTCTTTCTTCAAGCTGCTTTTAAGATTTTCTATTTGTTAGTGGTTTTTCTTTAAGAATGAGCTCTTTTTTTATTAACCAACATAGGAGTTATGACTTCTTTAATGTGTGGCTTCATCAATTCTATTGCCTTTTGAAAGTTATTACTGTGACCTCTTCCAATATTTATTTTTCTCATTTTTAAAATTTTTCTAGAGCTCCAATTGATATAAAAAATAATATTTTGACAATGTGTTTTATATTTCTTACATTCCTTTCTCAATTTTTCAAACTTTTTTGTTTTTTGTATTTCATGCTTCAGTATGGATATTTGGTAGTAACCTGTCTTCAAGTTCATTAATCTTCTCTTCATTTGTGTCTAATACAAAGTTAAACCCCCCTTCTATTTAGTTCTTAATTTCATTTTTGTATTTTTTCCCTTTGTAATTTTGTTTTGATTCTGGTGAAATCTCCATCTTCTCATTTTCTAGAATACATAGTTGCCTTTAATTGAGTGCCATATAATGTACACAAAAAACTGTAAATATTCTGAATGATGTTATCTTCCTCCAGAAAGGAGTTACTCAGTTCTGAAGACAGAATATGGCAAGTTAAATTTAATTTAATGGAAGATAGAATTAATTCAAGGTTAAACTTCCTTATTTATTGTACCTTGATTTACTTCTGAATCACCCCATCTCTGAGTGTGAGAAGCCATCCAGAGATTCCAACAGAAACTGTTCACTGTAGTGTTTATTAGAGCTCCTCTTCTTTGTCATATAGCAAATTGACACTTATGTGTAACCCCAGGTGCTGCCAACTAAACGGACATTAAAAACAGAACTTGGGGGGCCTGCCCAGTTGCGCACTGGATAGTGCGCCGCTTGGGAAGCGTGGCGGCGCTCCCGCCCGAGGGTTCGGATCCCACATACAGACCGGTTCCCGCTCACTGGCTGAGCGAGGCGCGGGAGCAGCACCGAGGGTAGCGATCCCGTTGACGGTCCCGGTCCGGTACGGGGGCAACACTGAGGGTTGCATTCCGTTGTCGGACACGGAAAAAGACAAAAGACAAAAAAAAAACAGAACTTGGGGTTAACTTATTGAGTGACTCTTGTAATTCTTACTTCAACGCAAATGTATAGCAAGGTTTTAAAACAAAAGATATGAGTATGACATATTTTGAGGTCAGAATTATTTTCTTCTTTGGTGATTGAGACAAGCTCATGCACAAACCCTCCTCTTTGAGAACGTTTGAAATGTGTGCCTGCCAATATAATCACTGTCATTTTAATCAGTTCTCACAATATCTTTGTTTGAAATGTTTTAATAGTTATAGAACAATTACTCCTTTTGGACAATTACATCAGGGAGGCATGTCACTTCCCATCTCCATCAAAATGTGAGTTCTTGAATGTTAGTTACTTCAACTCTATTTTGGCTTGCCTCCCACTTGAACTATGGGCCTGTGAACTTACCTTTTGTAATTAGTTTCTTGGAGCCAGCTAGCTTTATCAAATAATATCATTTTAAAAAATTCACAAATCTTTGTGAATGCAATAATAAAAATATGTATTATTGTCTATCGGCAAGCCTGCTGGGTTTTATATGTTTTAGGCTGTAGAGCTCTCCTTCCTGGGCAGTTCGTTGGGTGGGCTGTGGGTGCTCTGCTCTCTATGTCTCTTCTCGTTTATGGACTAGCCAGCTGATTATCCAGGGCATGTTATTTTCATAATGAGGGTTCAGTTGCAAGAGGGCAATCAGAAATGTGTATGACGTTCTAAAACCCATTATCATAATTGCACACCTTCAATTCTATTTCTTTCCATTGACTAATGCAAGTCACATGGCCAGACAAAGTTAAAGAGTGAGAAATTAAACTCCACCCCTTTAGTGGGAAGTACTGCAAAATAATAATATGATAAAAGTTGTGAATTCCAGTAGAATTAAAAAAAACTAAGATCATTAATAAATCCATCACATCTCCCTCTCCTCCTTTACAGTTCTTATTTTTTTCGTTCTCTTGAAGACATGAGCTATTTTAGTGCTCAGGCAATAAATGGTACTTTGGGTCTCTTTTGTTTTACATTTATGGGGTATTAAGGAAATGTGTTTATAGTCCATACTCCATGAAAATGTTAAGGATTTATTTTAATAAAAATAGGATTTATAACTAGAAGATTTTTTTTTGTTCTCCCAATGAAAATAATTCTTATCTTCATTTGTCAATATCCTTCGTAATCCTATATTTAGTTTCTAGAAGTTGCTGTGCCAAATTTTGAAATCAGAATAGATTTTTTGGCATACTTATCAATGGCATTTCTATTTTAGATTCCATATATATACTTTATGCTCTTGTTTATTTTAATTCATTTGACATTCTTAAGCATAACATAGCACCCTGCTTCTATATGTGTGTATACAGTGGGTGCATGTGTGTGTGCATATACTTTTCTTTGTGTCTCATATCATCAAGCAAACATACTCAGGTTTTCTTGTATGGGGGAAATAATGCTAGCTACTGCAGATACAGTGAGCCACAGTGAAACAGGAGGTCAAAAAACAAAAGGCTCCCTTGAGGGTCTTCATCTCCAAACATAATTTCAGCAATAAAACTATTGAAACAAGCACTTTAGTTAAATGTGGTATCATTATTACTTAAAAGTAACACAAATGATGCACTTATATTAAATTGCTCTTAAAATGATCTGTAAAAGAAAAATATTCAATATTATAAATATTGTTAAATTTACTTTTCAAAGCTTACCCTTTGTTGCAGATTAAAAACATGTGACATTACTTTTAGTTTATTCTCAACACACAATTTAACTATATCTTTCTGCTATTTTAGCTTCTTTGTCAGTGTTATTCTCTGTTATTCAGATGGACCAACTGAAACATTTTCTCAATTCATACAGCCGGAGAAATTACAGATGGGAAGTAAATTAACTCGATCCTGTTTGGGTTATTTTAAAAGCAACGGTAGAAACACACGATACTGAATGATAAAGATGATTACATTGTCATTGATTCTGAAGACATTCTAATGTTCTACACAGACATTAAAACTTTGTATGTGAAAAGTATGAGAGCCTAATTATGGAAAATAAATTTTAAAAAACAATTTTATTGTCTTTAGTATTTTTTGTGTACCGGAAGATTATGTTTAAGAAATAATTCCCTTATTTTTAATAAAGGGAAATAATTCCCTTTATTAATTTTGTCTTTCCTTCAGTAGCTTTGCAACATAATGTTAACAGAAACAAAGATGATCAACCCAATTAACCCTAGAGAAAATACATATAGACATAAATATTATTTTATATTTAGGTTTTTTCATTGTTACCTCTTTTGTCTCTTTTAATATACAATACTTGAATGGTTTTTATATTTTATTCTAATTGTTTTTCAGTTTCATTACCCAGAGACAATTAGCTGTTATAAATACTGAGAAGAGCTTCTAGTGCTTTCCTTAGAATTCATTTTGGAAGCTATGCATCATGAATCTTTTCACTGTGATTTACAAGTTCAGGACAGCTGTCTTCAGAGTCTTCATACAAGAGTTATATTTGTTTATATACATGTCAAATACTAATTGAGAGAGTTAATCTGTGAGATAGTCTAGGTGAAATCCAGATCTAATTAAGATTTTTTCCTTATCACCATCCAAGAAATGAACATTTTCAATTAAGTAAAAATTAATTATTGGCCTCTTTAATTTATTCTGATTACTTACATTGCTTAGGATTTTATGGATTTATTTTTTTCTAATCATAAAACAGCAAAAATAGACTGAATGTTAACCTAAACTGCTGGAGGAGCCAAAGGAAGACATCCCCTTCAACCCCAAAAGTTTCTCTGAAAAATCACCTGATAAACATTAATATGGAGAAAAGGCATAATACATTTTATTGTATCATAGTTTTATGTGACAGTGGAGCCTTCAGAATGAAAACCAAAAGATATAGGGAAAATTGTCCGTATTTATGCTTAGGCTCTATGAAGCAGGTACAGCCATATAGAAATGTGATTGGACAAAAAGGGCTGGTGGGAGGGGGGCTCATGCTAACAGACTGAGCGCAGAAACCCAGCAAGCCCTGTCTGTTCAGATTCTTCTTGGCCTGTGTAGTGTTCATTCTTCCAGGGTATACGGCAGGACCCTTTCTGGAATGAGGTGTTATGACCTGTATTCAGACAAGATAGGTCAGAGAATGTCTTTATAGCCAGCTCCAAGACAGAGAGGCAGGTGGGTAGATGAGAGTATATCTATGACCCACCTTGGTGAAGAGGGACTCTAGTTTCTATGGTTTGCCTCAGGGGAGCATGAGGCTGAGAGACAGGTGGGCAGGAGAAGGTCAGAGGAAAACTTTGCTTTTGAGTCTGCTTCTGAGGCCTTCACTTTGTGGTATCACTTTCTGGGCCCCAACTCTGCCAAATGTCTAAGTGAATCAATTTTGTAAAGACATGAAGTTCTGAGTTTAGAATATACATACAGTTTATCATTTTATCATCAACTCAATAAAACATTCTGTGGCATAGTATTATTAATTTCCTCTTAGAGATGATAGTATTGAAGCCCAACGTAAGTATCTCTAAGTCACAAAACTGGCAAGTGGAACACTAAGAATCCAAACCCAGGTTTTTTTTAAGCCTGACTCCGGGCTCTGAACTATGCACTACAGTGCATCACCTGCATAAGAATAACACATGTCTGGGTAGGAAAACAAATCTTAAAGAAATGCACATACAATAGAAACTTTAAACTGATATTATTTTCACAGCATCTTTTTTCTTCCAGAAGCCATTCTTCTTACTATCACCTACATGAGGCATATAAGACGGGGAGATATTAAGGAACTTGTCCAGCTAAACTCATAGCAGAATGATATAATAAACACAGGTCTTCTAGCTACAAGGTCTGTACTTTTTTCAAAATTCTGCTCTTCTTGTCATCTATTCTATTTCTATCATAGGAAGCAATGTATCTTCCCCAAGTTAGAAACAAATTGGATAGCTGGCACTCTTTCTTAAGAGATCCAATATTTTTTAATGAACGTTTTTTCCCCAATAACACTGGTGTCATGGTATATCCTGAAAAGGTTTTTGGAATGGAAGAGATAAGAACTACCGGATGTACTTTTACTAATTGAAGGACATTTTATTTGTTTGCGACTTGGGGCTATTATAAATAGATCTTCTATCCTGAACAATCATGTGCTGGTTTTTGAGTGAACATAAAGCTTCATTTCTGTGGAGTAAATGCACAAGAGTACAATTTCTGGGTACAATAGTAAGTGTACACTTAGTTTTTAAGAAACTGCCAAATTATTTTCCAGAATGGCTATGCCATTTAACATCCCCACCACCAGCCGACCTGTACAGCCCAAGCCTCGTTCCTTTCAGTGGGCTAGCAAACGTCCTGGATTACGCTTTCCCTCCTGTCCCCTTTAGAAGGAGATGGGGAAGAGAGCCATGAAGAGGTGAGCACACCGCCGGCCCCCCAGCCCAGTTAAAGGACACTCAGACGCTGTGGGGGTTCTGTCGAGGCAGTTCCGTTTATTATCACACAAGCACTTGATTTTATAGGCAGAGAGGGAGGGGAAGTTTTCACATAATCCAATCAGCTTAAAGGTCAAGGGCATGCATCCTGTCTCAATGCCTAGCTATTGT